>NC_031680.1:803764-1041448 GCF_000149555.1 Fusarium verticillioides 7600 | reverse complement strand
GTGGGTGCAAAGGTGTCAGGAAGAGTCGCTTGATGCTAGGAAGGAGTAGCAAATATTGCGTGCTACAAGTGCCCGAGTCTTCTAGTCTGGTCCGTAATGGCGACCAGTGTATTTCTTCCAGCTGACCGAGGAAGTTCGCAACTAGTTCTGGTCGATCTGCTGTGCCAGGCTGGGGAGTCCTCATCTCTCCCCCTAAGATCCAGGTCAGTGCCTTGGAATGTGTCTGGGGGTCTGACAATACGACCATCCGGAGCTTCGGCATGAGGGCCAGAAGAAAACATGTCCCAGCTCCAGTGGCAGAGGATTTTTCTATGTCTTCCCTCAGCAAGTCTCGGAGTTGAGTAGGTTCAACCCGTTCAATGCTTGGTGGCCAAAAGTCACTGTTGACCAAGGAAGTTTTCCAGTCTGCTGAGGAACTCAGGTCGATTGCACGGATTTCCGACCTGAGCTCCGGGTTTAAGAGAAGCGTACGGGCGAGTAAACACATCCTTGTATTATTCTGTTGCCCGTATAGCTTTCCGCCCGATATGGTATGATACAGATTTCGCCTGGCCAATCTGTAGAATTGATGGCTGACAAGACACAGTGATTTAAGAGTTGGAATATCAGTGTCTTTGGGGGACGGATAGAGGCCATGATCTGACCCGTCTTCGACATCTATGGTATCCTCGAAGTTGGAGAAGACAAGGTCCCAGATCTCATTACACAAAAACGGAGGCATATTTGTACTAGAAGCTGCATTAGTCCTGGATACTTTCCCTGCTCCTCCTCTTCCTAAGCGAGACTTACATGTGATGAGTGATTTTATCGCAGCGGGGTTTCGAGTTGTCGAAGAGTGAGGGAGCAGAATTAACAACAACGAGAATAGCAGCTCCCAAAAGCCTCTTGTAACCCCAGAGAAAGAAGCTTTTGTGAATTTCATAACTCTTGGCGATTACCTGAAGCATGTTCGAAAAGATAGATGCGCAAGCGATAGATCAAAGTTTGGAGAGCCAAGAGCTTATTTCCAACGGCAAATATCGTCCTTGCTGTGTCGTAAGTGAAGATGGGTGGCTATTGTTAAGTCGAACTTGGGTAAAGACATTCATGCTCGAGGCAAGTCATAAATGGCTGGGAGACAACCAGCATATTAGCTAATAAGGTCTCACCCCATGTCAGTATGAAGTAGTAGATATTGGACGGCTGACGCTCTTTGAAGCGCACCTGTGACCGTTTAGCGACACGCAAACAATGTCCAGGTACATGGAAATACTAAATACTCTCTAAGCCATTCAAGTTCAGGTAGTTATAAATACTTTTTCGCTTATCGTGAGCTAATTAACCTAATCGTGTTCTAACTTCATTTTGTTACCGGGTCTCATATAAACGCTAATTCTGTGGAGCATGGCAAGAGAGCCAGACAATTTTACACAGAGGACCTGTATCTCCCAAGTAGAGGTACTGAATTATATCTAGTTCAGTATTCGTCATGAATTCTGTCTCTTGTCTTTCATGCAATCAAAGACCAGAGGCCAAGTTCAGCGGGGTCTGTACTGCAACGCTCCACGGTACCAAGTCGAGATCTATACGCCGGTTAAGCACACAACTTTGCATAAATGCTGACCCAATTGACTCTCGTTGCGAAGAACTTGGAATTATTCCCACGTGTAGTAAGACCTTATCCCGGGAGTGCAAGGCTAAGATCAGGGACAGTAAGACCTAAACAAACCACTTCTGATATCAGACTAACGTGTATTAACCAATAACAGTATTTTCTCACTTATTGGGCTATTTGTTTTTTATTTGTTAATTAATGAGGCTTATCCTGGAAAGCTCCCGAGTTTTTGTTTCTTTCTAAGGGACCAAAGCATGCCGTACGGTTTGTCAAGTAGCCTGCTCACCGCCTCTCTCGCGCAAAGGTATGTGCTACAGCTATCAACTTGTGATGTTACATACGTCACATGTTGTTTATGGCTTCTCAGACATATTCATGCTCTTCCAGTACCAAAGCAAACGGTGCCTCTGAGAAAGAGAACCACCATTGACAACTTACTTTGCCCTACAAGGAAATCATGCTTATCCTCCAAAAGGTAGAGACAATTTAAGTGTCTGACCTCATCCATCCTCGCAAAGTACTAACTCTAGAAGACATTCTCGTCAGTTACTAGTCGCTCGACCCTCACTTTCATATCTGGAAAAGGAGCTCCTTTTACTCGAACCAAGCTTCAGTAACTGCCCGATCAGCAGGTGTCTCTAGTTGCTTTCTGTTCCCTTATGACTTTTTGTATGCTGAAACCTCGCTTCCTTAATCTCAAAGACTCAGGTTGCTATTCAAAAGCTATATGTAAGAAATACTACGCGGGTCTCGGACTAGAGTGACAGTCAAGTCCACTGCCCCAGAGGGTTTCAAGCTAGGTAGACAGAGAACCAAAGCCAATCGCCAGCTCATTAGCACCAGTCATCCATTCGAGCACAGCAAGTCGGTGCTTTGGTATTAACTGAAGTGTTACTGGGTACAGCTAGTTGAGCCAGTTGACAGCAATAGAACTTAGATCTAGGACGTCTTAAAGCCTCGATGAATTCCAGGTGTTTACAACAACTCCTTAACATAAACAATCCTATATCAAAACAATGACAGGTCTAATATCCATAAAAAAGGCAAGACACATACTCGCTCTAGCAACCCTGCTCAGTGTGGACTACCAGTAGTCACACCGAGCCACTCTATACCCAGATACCATAAATTGCACATCATTCCCTTATCTATCTCTATAACTTCCCTTCTCTTCCTCCCCTTCTCTCATATACAAAACGCTGTACATCACTCCTCTTCTTCTTCTTCCTGGATAGCATCCTCCCTCGCGTGTCTCTTTTCCACTTTGATATCCCTTCCCAGGCAAAAGGGGCACCGACGGTTGTGCTTCAATGAAAAAGGCCTATGGCATCCACCACAGATGGCGAGATGCTGTTTCTTCACACATCGTGTTTTGGCACTTTCATTGCACACGGGGCTGCCTTGTTAACTTCTGCAGTCATTTATTCGAGGCGTTACTTACCAATGATGCTTTCCTTCTCTCGTTTTGCATCCCATGATGGAAGTTTAATGATTAGTTATATGATTGTGTTTGAGTAGTTGTGTTCGTGGAAATAATGATTCAAATGTTTGCGATGTGATTTTTGATTAGAACTATCTGTTCGAGTCTTCTCGAGACATACTTATACAGAAACGAGCATAAATCAATTCTCTAGGCCTCTTTGTTTCCTACCTGAACTTCATTCAACTTGCCGTGAGGGTGTGGTTGAGGGGCAGACCAAAGCTTTCAGCTTGTCTTCCAACTCATTCCACTTTCCTTTGTCATAGTCACCATCCCCAATATCCAAAACAACCCTGATAGAGTCTTCTTTGTCCACACCTAGAGCGACTTGGACAAACTTGCAACAGATTTCCAGTCTATTCATAGAGTTGAATGCTGCAATGGCAATGGCTTCAGCAATATGGCTGTCTTCCGTCACACCACAGTCTTCTTGCCCAGACAAAGCTTTGCACATCTCCTTGTTGTAATGTTCCCGATATCGTTGAAGGGTTTCTGGCGAATCCTCAGTCTTTTGGTAATAGGGCCAGCCATACATCAAAGGATCCCAGTCCCTGGTGAGCCATCCTGGATAAGCGGCGAACCCGAGGTGAGGTGGCATTGTCTGGCAATGGTCCCAGTCAATCAACCCTGTCACGTTCCCTTTCTCGTCCACAAGAACATTCTGGGAGTCAAAGTCAGGGGGGCAGAGAACAAATCGAGAATGATAATGAAGAAGTGGCGAGTTTTCCAGGAACACTTTAAGTAACTTGTCCTCTGCGCGATCCCACACATTGCCCGTAGACCCGGACTCTATGTTGCATGCGAAAAGCTCATCCATTGAGAAATAGGTGCGCGTAGCTTTAGCATGCACACTGTCATCTTCATTTTCAGTCCACTCAAACATTGGGCCGAGAAAGAAAGAGCCGTCTTCTGCCTGCATCAGGGAGCCCATTTTGTCGAAAGTCATGGAAGAGAATTTGGCCATGATGGCTGCGATGCTGGTCAGAATGTTAAGACGAAGCTCCTCTCGCGCCTCATCATCCATTGAGTTTTTGAACCAAACACTGGACACGGTCTCTCCGGTAACAAAGCTCATGCAGATGAAAGGTGCATTAATCTCGTTGTTGGTGGTTGGGTCCCAGGTGTACACTTCGGGAACAGGCGCTCCGGTCTGTTCTTTGATGAAACGCATTGTTGCGACTTGCGATGAAAGGGCGTCTTCTGCAGCCTTTGTCATTCCGTCACCCCAACCTGTAGCGGGGATTCGAATAACCAGCTTGACGGTTTCAATCTGCACAATGTGGACGATGTTGTAAGACCCGGAAACTGTGTTAAGAAGCTCTGCCTTTCCTGGAAGAACATGAAGCACATCTTTGGCGACTCTAGTGGCTAGAGCGATGATGGACTCCTCGCTAATGTCAACAAGAGGACCAAAAACATCACGATCAAGCTCTGAGCCGTCGTCAGAGTCGTCGTCAGAATCATCGTCAGAGTCGTATTCTGAGCCATCCGCTGTGCCATTATCTGAACCAGCATCTGAGTCGTCATCTGAGTCGATTTCCATGAGGTCATCTGAGTTGATTTCCGAATCAGTGTCCGTCCACTCACCCGAGTAGTAATCCTGTGCGGTCGACATATTGGCGAAGTGGATGGAGTTGAGATTTGCAGTATTGTTGTTTGACAATGTAAGTGTTGGATCACTAGAGCCCATTGAGTTGAAGCTGGTTGTTGTTGTTGGTATTGAGTCTTGAATCTTGGGCCGTGGAGTTAGGTATTTATAGATCAAAGGCCATTGAATCTCTTCACACCATGTGCCGACCTGGAACAAACAAACAACAACTGTTCATTGGTCGACACATGTGATATTTCGAACATTTTCTTTGTTCAACATCTTTAGCTCGAACACGGATGGACTCGAGTCACATTCACCAGCACAGACCCTGAACGAATGTTTGCCTCTGAGAGTTTGCAGTTAGCCTTGGTAAAGGGCGGATAAGTTGAATGGTGTTTTGAACCAACAGCCGACAGCCTCATAAAGGGATATGCAAGCAGCCGACAATTGCAGACTCTGACGAGCTCTACGTAGCACTGCATTGGAGCAGTTTTATTGAATATAGCAACCTTCAAAGAGAGCCAGGCATAAAAATGCTGTTCCAATGCAGGTCTCCGTACCAGAAAGGAGGAAACATGCGTAACAATTGCAATCACAAGCTTCCAGAAGAATGAAGTGCGATCTCTGTTTCTATGAATATGGGGAAAGCATTGATTGTTCGTCTTTCTTTGACAAGAGCCGGGAAGTAGCAAACCTAAAATGCAGTATTGAAACACACAGAGTTAAGATAATGAGGTTTACGGTAACTACGTAATGGAATCACGCCCAATGATACTTCACTCAGTTAATTGGCCTATATCGTAATTTCTTAGAGTAGGTCAATCGTTACGGTAGAGATAGTAAGGCTGTGACTCAGATGGAGCCCAGGCCAGTGACTCTCTAGAAAATATAGAGGTACTTTCTCCCCATCTTCACAGAAGCCTTCTCAACACGGATACATTCTATTTATTTCTTTTTTAATGAATGCATCTCTTGAGGTAAGTAAATTGTCAGTCAGCTGCTCCAGACGCTGAATGTGAGTTTCGTTACTGTGACCTCGATTCTATAAATCCGGACAGAAACCAACAACAATACATCTATGGAATTCTTCTCCCATATCAGCATTCAACCTCTTAGAGGCTGAGGAGCCCTCTCTATGATCTTTGGAGCATTATATCGCAGAGTTGGTATTAGAGCTATGATTCACCGAATTTAGAAACTTGACTTATTACCTCAATGTGATCACATAAAGTCAACAGTGAATCACGAGCGGTGGCATGGCGAAGCGCACTAGTAGAATAAGGCTTACCTCCTCCTAAAATATAACCAAGGCTTCTCTTTTCTTAGTTAGGTATTCATTCACATCTCTTTTAATCATACTCTTGGCTCCTATTGCCCCTGGTGTGCCCCTTTTCCTGGGCAACCTAACCGCACCTTCGAGTGCGAGATCATTTGGCAGATGCAGGCACTGCCTGACCGTGCCTTCCCCTTTTTCTTTGAATCCGAATTTGCAGGCCTAGGTAGCTCCTTCCTCTTGTAACGGAAGCAGCATCACGTGGAGCTCGTAGACGACACGAGAAGGTACGGATGCCTCAGATCTGAGCACTCAACCCACTCACCTTCATAATGCTGCACAGCTTCATTGCAGCTTCCTTATTCTTTCATCATCCGCAACAGTCTTCATACCTTCTGTATCACCATGGATCACAGGTCGTTTCGTGATTCAACTGCAGAGGAAGCAATCCGGCTTGAGGATGGCGAAGCTCATCCGCTGCGCGCAAATGATCTTCATAGCAGAAGATACTTTGAGCTACTCACTATTCGCCGGAGGCTTCCAGCCTCACAAAAGCGGCAGGAATTTCTTGATCTGTATCATCGACATCAGGTAGCTGCACTCTTCACATCATGGAGCATGGCACTAATTCTCAAAGGTGATTATCGTGTCTGGCGAGACGGGCTCAGGCAAAACTACTCAAATTCCCCAATTCATTCTCTTCGACGAACTTGGTTCTTCAAAACCTATCGCTTGTACACAGCCCCATCGACCATCTGCTATTTCAGCGGCAGAGAAGGTCGCCTCTGAGCTAGATGTCAGAGTGGGTGAAGAAGTGGGCTATCAGGTTCGCTTCGATAAGCGTATTTCCCGAGTCAAAACACGCCTAAGCTACATGACCGACGGAATGCTTGTGCAGTTGGTTCAAGGCAATAGTTCTTTCGGTAAATACGTAAGTGCTGTGTCCAACGCCTTTCGCCACTTTCTAACAACCCCCCTAAAGAGTTGTGTCATCGTTGATGAGGCCCACGAACGCACCATCCCTACTGATCTCCTCCTAGCACTATTGAAGCGTGCCCTGCCACTCTTCCCTGATCTTAAGATAGTCGTCATGTCCGCTACTCCGAATGTGGATATCTTCCTGGACTACTTCGATCAAAGCAGCCATCTCCCTCTATCCGGCCGCGAACATCCTGTCGAGATCCGTTATCTCCAGGAGCCAGCCTCTGATTACGTTAATTTAGCTCTTCATACTGCTCAACACATCCATCAGACTACTGTTGATGGTGACATTCTTGTCTTTATGCCGTCTACTGCCGAGATCGAAGATGCTTGTGGACAGTTGCGATCGGCAACCTGGGGTCTTGAAGTGTTACCCCTTTATTCTCAGTTGCCCAAAGCAGAGCAGGAAAGAGTCCTTGTACGATCGTCCCGTCGTCGGTGCATCATCTCTACCAATATTGCGGAGGCCAATTTGACGGTTGATGGTGTTGTCTACATCGTTGGTATGTTGGCCATTGTCAAATTATTGTTCAATTCCGAATAGAGAAACTTACCATGATATTCAGACACTGGACTTTGTATTGAGTCGCGTTTTAATCCCCGCATTGGCCTCAAGACAATTTTTACCGGTCCTATCTCCAAGGCAGCAGCAGAGCAGCGGGCCAGTCGCGCAGGTCGAAATCAGCCAGGTGTATGCTATCGCATTTACACGAAGGAGTACCACGATGGGGATCTTCTTCCGACAACGCCCGCTTCCCTTCACACAAGCGACCTTTCTCGCTTGGTTCTACAAATCAAGGCTATGGGATTCGACGATGTGGCCAATTTTGGTTTTATCGACAAGCCTGATCCCGAAGTTTTCTTTCGCGCTCTCGAAGATCTTCTTGCCATGTACTGTCTTCCGTTTCCTTTTCTCGTTCTTTCTGGCACTAACTAAGAATAGGGGATATCTTGACGATACTGGGACTATCACTCCAAAGGGCCAGATGGCTTCAAAACTTCCAGTCCACCCGGTATGGTTCAACGCTCTTGAAAAGGCTCATGAACTCGGCTGCAGTAGTGACATGATAACTATCGCCGCCATTCGAAGCACACGGCATCCGATCTTTGTCCGTGGTCAAGGCCCCTATTCCACTGCAGGTCAGGCACAGCGATTTGCCTGTTTCACTTCTGATCACATCACGCAGCTCAACGCAGTGGACGCATTTATGAAGAAGGAAGATGAGGCCGAGGATCTTAGACATGAGGGGGTTTACATCGACATGTCGGGATGGTGCTCGGACAATTCTTTCAGTATACGTGCTCTCGAAGAGTTCAAGCGCATTCGCATGAAGCTGAGGAAGTCATTTGCCGATTTATTCAAGGATAAGCCCAAGCGATTCACGCTCGAGATCTCTGAATGTGATGACAATCTCCGCCAAGCGCTTGCTTGGGCCTTCAGTCATCGTGTGGCTTTCAGCGACGTCGGCAGTGGGAACGACCGCTACAGAGTTCTTCATCACAGCTGGCACGCTGGTTTATCTCCTGAAAGCAACCTTGTGGGACTCAACCACAGATGGGTCATTTTTGACTCCTTCGTCATGACCAACTGCCAGTTTCTGGAGACAGTCACGGCCATTGAACCCGAGTGGCTCCGGGGATGCGAGAACTTTCGAGAGGAGAGCTGGGCGTTGAAACGTGCGGGCAAGACTGGCCTGTACAAAATGCCGCTTGCGAAGGCATCGTTTGAAGAGGCTTGTGGGCTAGGTACTAATAGGCAGACGGATTGGTGGTAATCTACACGCTGAGCGGCTTTGTTGTGCTAGGTACTCAGCCATTTTGTTCACATGTATGTATGTCGAGAAATAGCTATGAGTTGGCCAGATGATCGATTATTTTCACCCTAACACCGCCACCTGATCCACTCCCTAATTCTTCATACTCTTCTTGTCTTAAGTTATTGCCAGGTCATCCTCCATGTGCCCTTATAAACTCTCCATCTGGTTGACAAGATTGTTTCATGTACAAATCTCGGCATCCGACAAATGTCCCTCGCTCAACCTTCACTAACATCACTGTGCCACATTTACTCCTTTAGTTCTTGCTATTTTTGAGCTTCTGCCACAGGCTGGGTTTCTTGAGATTTCTTCGAGATCCAATCTTGGTCGAATCTGTTCGTACAATATGAAGGCAGCCAGTCAACTCGGAAATGAAGGTCACATGGGGATAGTTGGATTGCTGAAACCTCTGAGCTTGTACCATCGATTTTTGGACCTAAATGAGACATTAGCTGGTGGTATTCAAAGGGTTTCAAATCAGTTGCTTGTCCTTACCTTGCGGCCATGTAACTGCCATTCATAGAAGCGATCAAAGTCACCCCAACCAAGTCCAACTCCTGGAGGACGCTTGTACGAAACAATGTGACTTCGGCATGTCGCAGAAAGGATACTGGTACTCATGTCGGCCGGCCTGACGAAACTTTCGGAATGAGAGATGCTAGCCCTTTCTTGAGGGTCTGGCCCGAGGACGCGACCCGGTTGCCAATACAGCTGGGGAAGTGGTTCGGTCATGTCTATGTCCATATCTCCATCCTGTGACTCCTAATTCTCAGGTCTGGAAAGAGCTACTGCCCCATCTGGAGGGGTCTGTCCTTGGTTGACCGTGATTGCCAGTCCCGAGATCTTGATCCCTTTGGCGAAGATGTTTGCAGTGCTAAGGTAGGGTTTGTCTGCGATCCAGATATCCTGCAATCTTGGAATGTGACGGTGATCCAGATGCTCCGTCTTTTTTGGCGGGTAGCAGTCTGGGTACTGCACTGCGTAGTTAGCACTCTGCCTGAAGGGGGCCGCTGGTCGTCCGTTCTTCGCCGAGGGGTAAAAGCCAGGATGCTCGGCCGGCCGGTGGTAGTGATGTGCTGAGTGGCCTGGGTATCTCAGCTGGTTATAATCCTGGAAAAAGGTGTGGGGATTGAAGGCCTGGAATCCGTTAGGGAATGGAAATGGGTTCTTTCGTTGAAACGGATTATCATAAATTTCAGGGCGGTCCTGAAAGGACGAAGGCCCGTCTTGAAAGCGAGCGCGTTTCTTCAGATGATGTTAGCTAAGCACTGTGATCATTCGCGCGCTACGTCTTGAAAGATGCTTCTTTCGAGGAGAAACTCACGGAGTTGGTGGCCACATGCCCTGTTCTTAGCCTTCTTCCGCAGAAAATGGCGCCGTTGAGATTGTTGATCGCATGGCTAGCATGGTCATGATGATGGAAGCGAGCCCAACACCAGCCACCATGAGACCTTTCTCCGGCTTCAGGCCAGTAAAGTGTGCACGATATACTGTGATCCTGAAGAAAGTGTTCAAAGTCGGCTGGGGTGGCATCGTAGTGGACGTTCCCAACATAGATAACAAGGCCCTGGTACTTATCATATTCTTCCACGTCACGAGGACGCTTGCGTGAAGCCATGTCTGTAGGAATCAGTGCCGACGAGGAGATTTTCAGAAAAGTGTGTTGATGGTGTTTCGGCTAAAAGAGAGTCATCTCTGCCCGCGCGTGGTGAGAGAGTGTTGAGGTGAAGGAGGGGGTGCTCTTTCCTTTTCAAAGACCAGACGAATTTATGCCTGAGGTGCCTTTCACATTCCACCGGAGTAACACTGCCTCCCAGGCGCGGGGTTATAGAGATCGGTGCACTGAAGGAAGGATTGAAGTGTTCTTTTTGATCTGAGATGCCCCCTATTCAACATGCATGCTTACAGTAGGTAGGTAGGCAATGCTGGGTAAGGTAGCTAGGGGAGGAAATAAAACACAGAACCTCGATCCTAAATGACAAAAAGACTTAGGTAATATAGTATAAGCTTAGGGTAACTTTTGATGAGTTTATTTTGATACCCCATATCAAGGTTCGCTGTTTTCTTGCCCCCCGAGGGGTAGGTATCAAAGGCTAGACGTTGCATGCGAGAACAATCAGGAAGATATCTAATGCAAAGCCTCAGACAACTTGAGCCATTCACAAATCCTCCTCCACGCATTGTTTTATATTCTATACTTCCCCTATGTCTCGCTTTGTGTCTCCTGACTGTGATCAAGCTGATCGCCATATCTTTTAGTCAACAGTCATCCTAGTGAATGACCAATTGTGCTCAATGTGAACAACAATGTCCATCCACCCCCTCTCACGAAACTCAGACTCGATTCCATCAATAATGCAATCCCACTTGGTCTCGTCGGAATCTTCAAGGCATCCAATGTACACGGTGATCGGGTTGTCTTCGGGCTTGGAGAAGCCTCTTCTGGTGAGGGCGAGAGTGCTTAGGAAGTGACGTGTTGCGGAGGAGGAGTCGAGATGGCGCTTCGCAACCGCTCGAATGTCGTCCCATGGAACATCTTCCTCGACCTCGCCGATGTACACCGTCTCGTACTTTTGCGGTGCTATCATCTCAACGTGGAGGCCTCTTTCGATCGCGCCTCGGAAGTGTTTCTTCATCGCATCAACGATTTGTTCGACCGCTTGCGCCCACTTTATCTTGCTGTCTTGCTTCCACGGTGATTTGATCAAAACAGTTGGGTTCATTCGGCGTACAACCAGCTCGATTTCAGTCTCTGGCCCTAGGATGTTGTTCTTTTGGAGGATCTTCTCAACTCGGTCGAAGATTTGGCCTTGTCGGTCCTGGATACTCGATGGTAGTTGCATTCTTGAATTGTCTAGGGGCAGCCGGGGAAGAGAAGGCCAGGCGGCGCGATATCTGATGCAAATAATGGGCTGTTCAGTGTCCATCGCCATGGGCGGGAGCATTCTGGGGGCGGGATAATCCATTGAGTGATAAGGACGTGTGATGAGGAAAGTAAATTGATCCGAGTGAAGACTTCGTCCTCTTTATATCCCCAAGCCCAGTCTAGGTTGGTAAGAGCACAGCTCACGTAGGTAACTTTCTCCTCAGTGACTCACGAAACTTAAACAAAACGCTTTCTTGACGCCAATGCCCTAACCTTAACATCCATAATCTATGTTACACGTGCCCAGTTACTGTCTTCCATTATCCTTCAACCTTTTTCGCTCGGTAGCATATTCATGCCGGTTCGCAATCTGCCCAAAACGCGCTCTCCTTGGCCTAGAGATCGGAATTACATGTAGAAATATGAGACTCTCATTGCTGTCCCTATTTCCCCTTATCCACGCTTGTGCTTGTGCTTGTGTTCATGCTCGGAGGCGCCATTGGGATCATTTGGCACGGAGCATTAGGCCCAACGAAGGGGTTCTACTCTGGTCGTGGTCTCTTTGCTCCATGCGGGTTGCCCCAATCGCCGCCGCCCTGGTTCTGGTTGAAGCCGAAGCCAGGGTTGAAGTTGGGAGGCATTCCTTGGAAGCCTGTACATGTTAGCTTTGCACCCAAAAAGCCTCGTCTGTCTGCGAATAGGATCACTTACCAGGCATACCGTTAGGTCCCATCATGCCCATGCCCATATTTCCAGGCATCCCCATAGGCATCCCGCCCATGTTCCCACCCATAGGGTTCATACCCATCATGCCTCCTCGACCACCTCGCATACCACCAGGGCCACCACGCATGCCCCCTCCCATCATACCTCCGCGGTTGTTGAAGCCAAAGTTACCGCCGCCGCCGCCACCCATAGGTCCATTGTAACCACCTCCCATGTTATTGTAGCCGCCCATATTATTGTTGTTGAAGTTTCGGTTGTAACCACCTTGGCTCATACCACCACGGTTGTAGCCTCCACCCCTTCCTCGGAAACCACCACCAAAGTTACCACCCATATGGCCGCCGCCTCGGTCATTGTTGTATGTACCGGATGGTGCACGATTTTGATCCTTGCCTCTGGCAGGGGCATCTTTGGGTAGGGTCTTGAAAGGATTGTTGGTGCTGGCCCAGTAGGTCAAGGTGAGCTTCTTCTGGGCCCCTTGGCTTTCGGCTACGATCTGTTCAATACGCCGCTTCATGGCTGTAGATGCTTGGGGCGAGTAGAACTCGATGTAAGCTTGGCTACAAATTTGTCAGTCATCTGGGTCCCGGCACTTGGAGCTGAGGGAGACGTACCCCTTGCTTTTGCCATTGACCTTGTGTTCGCTGAAGGTGATATCCTTAATCTCATCTTCGCAGTCGGCTTCTCGCGCCCAACCTCGTATATCATCATCTGTGTTCCACCAGTTAAGTTCCGAGATCATGAGCGAAGTTGTCGCAGATTGGTCAACTGGTCGACCATCATCCTCCTGTTTCCTCTTCGTCCCCTGTTGAGAGCCATGTGCTTGATGATGACTTGAACTGTGGCTGCCTCCAGCATGGTGGTGGTTGTCGGCGTGGTACTCTTCCATGTTCTGGTCACCGTGGCTATCCCTTCGATCATCGCCTTGGTGATGGTCCTGGTTATTGTCATCGCCTCGGTGGTCATCTTGCTGATGGTCGTTGCTCTCATCGCCGTAGATATCGATTTCGAAGTCTTCTTCAGCCATTTGTACCGACTAAAAGCACTTGGCACAGGTTAATGCCGTGCAGAGATCTGGGGAGTAATGAGGTTATTGTCAAATGTGATAATTAGCCTGCCTGCGAGATACAAGAGTTGGCCTCTGGTCTTTACACATAAATTATCAGCCATTGAACGTTCCATCGCTAACAAACGCCGCCCGCAAGACTCAGAGGCCTTGTACACCCGAGAGAAATGAATTGGACTGGAAGCTTGCAATACGTACACTCCTCGTAACAAGATTGGGGTCCTATTATAGGTACAACCCCTGATATGATGGTCCTTGACTCAAAGATGCGATACTCAGGACGAAGCTCTGTGCTTGCAATCCTCGTTGTCTAGCTCCCGATATTCCGAGCGAGCGCTCAGATACAGATGGGGAACAATGTAATAGAGGATGCCGTCAGCCCGATCAATGTCCTCCTTTCCCAATCCTCAATATCGAAACAAATCGCGATCGGACTCGTTTCGCGAAAAATCGCCTAGCTAAAGGGATCTGCGTGTGTTAGTGATCCCAGCGCTCGTGCTCCGACGTCGATTTTGGTCGACGATTGAAATCAGGCTCTGGCGCGCTCCAGGCTTGATCGCAAAGAAGGCGGGTTGAGCAGGCAATTTGTCGTACTCAGAACGCGAGAAATACTTTGAAACTTGAACCAAGAATTGTTGTGAGAGTGGAGGACGATGGAAAGATGAAGGAAAAGAGGTTAGCGGGTGACGGAAGAAGAGAGCTTCACGCTTTCTTTTCTGGGGAAGAGCTTCGCAAGCAAACGGAAAGCACTGCAACTTGCGGAAGCTGGCGTCTACCTGCTAGCGCCTGCGCGTTTGGGCCCGGGGAAATAAGCTGGGAAAGAGAGCAGGCACAGGCACAGCCTAGGGGAGGAAAGAAAACTCAGTACCTTGACCCTAAATGATAAAAATACTTAGGTAGATTTAGCCTGAATTTAGTACTCTATTTACTATGTTTATTTCGACACCGTACATCAAGGTTCGGTGTTTTCTTGCTCCATGAGGACAGGCACAGCGCCTTCCTTCCCCACAGGCCATCTGGCTCCACTGTAATGTAACTGTCAGGCAAGTTCAGGTCGAGGACCCGGGTCATCTCTCGGCCCGGGTCTTGCCCCGAATTGGAAATTAGATAAGGTAATTGTTAACACGTCGTCGCATGAGAGGAGAGGCCAGAGAGCAGAGCTGTGCTGTCCATTACATTAGCTAGGATCACCACCAAAAAGAAGTCCCCTTTAAACTTCCACTCTCCTTTCTTCAACCCCTCGCGGCTCCGACTCAATTCGACGACTCTATCTTTTCTTCTACTCAACGAAGCTACCTCTCTTCTTTTGCGGCATCTAATTTTAATAACTCCTCTTTCTTTTCCCCATAAACACACAATATGTCCGACCAGGTTCAAGAGATCCTCGAGGTTCCCTCCGAGTTCGTCAAGGACGGAGTTCAATTCGTGCGACGATGCACCAAGCGTATGTCGACTCATTGCGCACTCACATCTTTTAAATCTACTAACATACCATTCTGCAGCTGACCAGAAGGAGTTCCTACGCCTCTGCCAGGCTGTTGGCGTTGGTTTCCTCATCATGGGCGCTGTTGGCTACGTTGTCAAGCTGGGTAGAATATCCAATCTCCTTCATATGTAACATCCTCTAACATGTCCTCAGTGCACATTCCCCTTAACCACGCTCTCGTCGGTAGCGCATAAACGATCACACGATCAGGCGATGAAGAGATTCTGGATAGTGGCGACTTGACAATCCAAAAACCCGCACAGCGGGGGTGGACGCGAGGGCGATCACAACAATTTTTCTTGCTGCGAGTACGTTCACTGGGGCGGAGTTTAAATGAAATTATGGCGGGCACGCGACACACTTCTTACGCTGGAATTCGATCGAGCGCCGTGAGGATGAGAAGAATGTGCTTTCACGTCTAAGGCGCGGTTTGCATGGGGTTGAGAGATATCCTTTACAAGACTGCTGGCTAAACTGACCAAATGTACAAAATATATCCAACGCTGTTTCTTGCAAACTTACCCTAAACGCAGTCCATTTGTATATGTTGAGTTCTGGTATAGCTCAGGCTGTTCCTTGAGCAAGTGGTTGACACTCTGGCCCATCGGTGGTTCTCCTTCATCATCCACGTTGTCGTTATACGAATGCAGCGTGCAAGTTCCTCTTGCCATGTTGTAGCCATTCCAAGCAGACGCTGCTGATGTTAGCTAATGTTTTGGAGCGAAAATGGGGAACATACCAACAAGGAGAGGGGCATTGGGATGCCAGCTTGCATCGCGGACACAGGTGCCCCAATTGCCTGGTTCATCGAAATGATAGAAGCGGTGCCGATTATCCATTGGACGAGTGCGCATGGTAGCTTTCTTAACATCTATGATTCCAGCCAAGCTCGCATCCATATTCCAAATGTATACCTTGCCATCGGTACTGCCTGAGTATACATATCGTGAGTTAGTGGACATCGGGGGTGAAAAGTGACATCGAATAAGGGTTCGAAGAACTTTGTGACCTCGGAAAGTCACGAGGGAATTATCATGGGGGTGCACATCCCAGTCCTCGTCGTCATATATGCCACCCCGGTAATCGAAGCCACTGGTGTTTGCATGTGCTGTCGGATCAAGTTCGTTGAATCGATCGGTCGACATGGCCATTCTTATATCCCATAGCTTCATTGACTGGTCTTTTCCATTACTGAGAATATACCGTCCATCTCCCTTGCTGTCGATGTATGTCAAGCCTTCGATGTGGCCGACAAAAGCGCCAGCTTCTCGGTGATCGCCCATGCTTCTCCGATCCCAGACCTTGATCGTTGTATCGTCGGAACCCGAGTAAAGAATATGCGGTGACATCTTGTCAGCGAAGCACACGGCGTTGACATCATCCGAGTGACCACGAACGTGGTGAAGAACTCTCCGAGACTCAATGTCATATACCACGATGGAGGCCGCACTCGTTCCAGCCACCAGTTCTCGTCCATCGCCTGAGAACCTGACAGACCAGATACCGAAGCCGCGCCGCCCGTGCCATCCATGCGACGGGCCGTTGTCTAAATCCAGTGTATAGGGATCTCCAGTATCATTTGGATCTGTCGGAGCTATGGAGACCATACTCTGAATTGAAGTATACGCGAGCCATTTGTTGTCGGGACTCAATGATGCATCTGTGAGTGTCCATTGTCCCCATGGGTAGCTGACTGTCTTGTAATGCTTCCAATTGTATGGGCTGGAGGTGTCGTACATTCGTACTTTGAAGTCTTGAGAGCAGGCGAAAAAGAAGTTTCCATCGTCCGAAAACTGTCCGGAATACACGGGGTCATCGAAATGGATGATCTTCTCGGCTCTTGATTTTGGTAGCAGGCTCTGGACGCTGTCAGTCAACTCGTCTTGATGGAAAGATTTGGGCTCATGCCTGGTTGATAAGAGCATTATTTCGTATCCGGTCTTCGCGGTTCCCCAGGGCCAACTCCCGCTCGAGTATCCTCACAGCAAGGTGCCTCTTTGCTCTGGGGTTGTAGTCATTTGCACCAAATGCTCCTGATCGCATAAGCTTCAAGCCCTGCTCACTTGGCACTTTCGGGAAGCGATCCGGGTCCTTGGGTGTGAGACGCCGATTGAAAGGCCAGTTATTCAAGAACTCGGCGTCCTCCCCTGGATTATCTTGGAATAAAACACTGGTAAGATCGGGGCTCTGCATCAAGGCAATAAGTTGTCTCCGTGTTAGTAGTCCTGTTCTAGCACCGGCTAATTTCATCCCAAGTGTCAGTCATGTCTTTCACGATCGATGAAAAGCCGAGACTTACTCCGTACAATGTTTACAAGTCGTTGAGTGTCAGTAACACCTTCGATCTCGTCCTCGTCTTCCTCTTCATCGTCGTCATCACCTCCATTCTCTAGCAATATTTCAATGTCACGAGTACCTATATGATACGATTAGTGAAACTTGGTATTACTCAAGCAACGGTTTGAACTTACCTTGAAGATCGTCTTCATCTTCTTCAACGGGTTCATCCTCGTAGTCTGGGTCTTCCTCGTCCTCGGCTTCGTCTTCGTCCATTGGCCAGTAATAAGCCGGTGACTCCGATGATTCACGTGTGCTCTCGTTACGGTTCTCTTCGTCACTTACATCCGCTGAGAGCGGTTGCGAACTCCTCTCACCCTCGAGAGGCGCCATGTTTCAAGTGGATGAGATCTGGTGAATCGTGTGAAGGTCGAGATGAAGGCAGATAAAGAATGCTTGCTAAGCACGAGAGCTTGGAGGGGCGATACGGTGAAGATATAAGTGATGTGGTCGGTAAAAGATAAAGTAACTATGCTACAGGGTATATGGAAGCTTCAGGCAATACGGTTCTTCACGAGGTCACGGCGGGTTAATGAATATCAATGATGCGATGAGTGTGATGCTTCAAAGACAGGCTGCATCTGTTGGGTGAAGTCGACTCATTAGAATGGGAGCTCCCGGAGCTTGTGACGACATCAACCGGAGATAAGATAAGCCCCGCGATGAGCTACCCTGAACTCAGATTCTGGCAAATTGATGTTTAAAATAACCTCGTGTTTTGATATCAACTGCATATTTGGACACATCAGTAAAAGATACATAAGTTACACATGGTTTCCTGAGGGCAGCGCCTATTCAATGACAGTGGAAGGCCAGAACTGCAATAATCTTCATTTAGAAGTGTCACCAAACAATCTGATGACGCTTACTAAACATATATACACTGACACCGTGCTACAGAGAAGTGTGACCTATATGTTAAATGGTACAAAAGAAAAAAAATAAAACCAGAAAAAAGATATTCCTAACTCACTGATGACTATTACACCTAACTGAACCGGAATAATTCGCTCAGGACTCACTCATACTTACCATTATCGGATGAATACTGGCCGTTCCAAGACACAACTCGCCCATCCTTTCCAGGTCCAGCTTCTTGCAAAAGTCCAGAAATGATCGCAGTTGCTCAGGGCGTCTCAAAGGCTGAACAGGGATTGAGTCGAGGTGTACATTGATAAGTCGCAACTGAGATATCTCGTTTATTGGTGACGAGGGCATAGAGACATCACAACAAAGAGCGTACCTACCAAAGCAAGTACGGTACCCTACTCTCCAGAGTTCCTACCTAGGTCTAAGCTGATAAATCGGTCCTTTCACAATAGCATCATGGACGCGAAGAAATGACCTCCCCAATCAAGCAATTATTTCTCGTTTCAGTATGATGATTGGCGGACGCAAGGTGCTCTATAAGAGATGCAGCAACGGCTTAGAGACTTTATTGGAAAAGCATGATACCAATGTGGTGTAAGCCAAGAATGTGACAAAACGATGGGCTTCCGCGCGTTCAACTGAGAACTTTCCCCCTGCGTCAATGGTCCAGAACAACTGTGAGATCCAGAATATTATTGCCGACATCCGATGCTGCTTGGCATCTCGTGTTTGTGGTTTCAACGACAGCCCAAGATTCAGTTAATGGAATGAATTGGTGTCAATTTTGGTGCCACGATTCGTGAGTAGACGCAATATCTAAGGAGTCCCTACCAAGAGCACGAGACTCGCTGTTGAGGATATTAATATCAGGAAATTGCTTTTTGCTTGCAGCAAGCAAATGAATGAATAGTGTTGTTCTTTTGGATTTGTAAATGAGTAACCCCCCTGTTTAGCATCATGGAAATGCCACTTCGGCCCCTGAAGCCTGGGTAAAAATACTTGGCCTCTAGGCAACATAAGGCTTAGCGCCCCACGGCTGGGGCCACGTCGCCACAGAACTTGAACGTCCTAGGGTCCTCCATCAGCAGGGTGACACCCCTGTAGCCATTTTTTTAGGCTCGTTCAAGGCTGCAGCTGTTGGGGCGGGCTAGACGGGGCAGGGAGAGGAGTTTCCTCCATCGTATCGAGTACGGAGCGGATCTTCCATTTGGTTGCCCCTATGTAAATCCAAGCCAATCCAGATCATCCAATTCAACATCCAAACCTCCATCTTCATTCCTGTTCCAACCTTGCAGCTCCCTTTTTTGTCTCTTGAAATCAAGTAGTCAACGCGTAGCTCGATCTTGGCCCCGCCCGTTGATCGCCTTGCGGTAAACAGACCCCTTTCTTATTCCCTTTGGTGTCTGTCTGTAACTGTCTGAAGTCAGCATCAAGGCTATCTCCGCAAAGTTTATTCTACCTACACTACGTTACACGCGACTTCGATTGTCGCAAGGTTGTCCGCTTCAAACTTTACTGATCAACCATCCTTTTTCGAAGCTCTGTTTCTCCTTTTGAATTGCGGCCTCGACCGCCGACAGTTTTTGCGACCCGACGATCGATTCTCTTTCTTGAACTCAACAACAACGATCCCGACTGCCCATCATGAAGATCCGAACCACACACTCGCCTTTGGTCCTTCTCCTTCTCCCTGCTGTAGCAAATGCGCTCGCTTCTAATGATATCGCCGACCTACCTGCCCCAGGAGCCGCGATTACAGAACAGACCGATGGCCTGCCCCAGGCTGGCGTTAAGCGTCATGATGTCCCAACGAAATATGCCCCCGTAGATGGCAGAGACGGAAAGCCTCACCACGGACCCTTTATCGAGATAGACGATCACAAGAAGACCCCTGAAGTGGCCCTTGAAGCTGGTTCCGACACTGCAGCAGGATCTGGCTTGGGGGCTGGAGCTGGAACGGGTGCATCAGCAGGTGCTGGAGCTGGCACAGAACCCAAAACTGGAACCGAAGCTGCTCCCAAAATTGACAGCAACCCGGATTCCCTTCCTGGACTTAAAGGCCGACCCGAAGACCCGACTGTCGTAGATGGCGAAAAGATCCCCGAAACCAATGATGGTGTCATGTTCGACACTAACCGAGTCCACGCCCAAGAAGGCACCACTGGAACTGAAGGCGGTGTGACTGAGAGGTCCCGAGCCCGAAAACTTGAAGAGGAAAACGCTGGCGAGGAGACCTTCAGAAAACCCTCATCACCTAAGGAGGCGCCTCCTCTGCCACACAGTGAAGAGGAAAAGATTCGTGCTTCTGGTGGGGACAAGGCCAAGGAGCTTAGCGATGACACTGGCAGTGCAAAGGTAGAAGACGTTGTGCCCAAAGCTGCGAAGCCCGTTATCAGCAATGACGATAGGCATGATTACACTGCGGGACTGGAGGTGAGCAAATACTGCCCTCTGTAGTGTCGTGAATACAGCTAACAATTATACAGAAACCTGCCGATCTTCCCGACCGACCCGTTGGACAGAATAAACCCGTTTCAGAAGCAACAAAGACTGAGCCCATCGATTTGAGCCGAGGGAAGACACACGATGGACGCCATGACGACGAGAGTATTATCCAGCCATTCCACTCCTTTGTGCTATCCTTCACCATGATTTTGGTCTCTGAAGTTGGCGACAAGACGTTCTTGGTTGCAGCTCTCATGGCTATGAAGCACGACCGTATGGTTGTGTTCACTGCTGCTTTTGGTGCTCTTCTTGTCATGACTGTACTTTCGGCTGTTCTGGGCCATGCTGTTCCTACTCTCATCCCTAAGCGTGTCACTAGTTTCCTCGCTGCTGGCCTCTTCTTCGTTTTCGGTGCGAAGCTCCTGCGAGAGGGTATGCAGATGGATCCTAACGAGGGCGTCTCTGCAGAGATGCACGAGGTTGAACAAGAGCTTGCCGAAAAGGAAAAGGAGATGGGCCGAAAGCGAGGCGACTCTGTGTCTGCTTACACTCTTGAGATGGGTATGAATGGCAACGGCCGCAGGTCTCGACCCAGCAACCGTCTGATGTCTCCTCCTCGATCGCCTTCTCAGTCGCCTGTGCGAGATGCTCGCTCGGGCTCAGGCGCTGTTGCCAGCATTGTTCAGGGCGCTACCAACCTATGCTCTCTGCTGCTTAGCCCTGCCTGGGTTCAGACCTTCATCATGACCTTCCTCGGCGAGTGGGGTGATCGAAGTCAAATTGCTACTATTGCTATGGCGGCCGGTCAGGATTACTGGTGGGTGACCTTGGGTGCTACGTGCGGCCATGCCATCTGCACTGGTGTTGCTGTTATTGGTGGTCGAGCTATTGCCGGTCGAGTCAGCCTGAAAGTTGGTAAGTCAACAGTCTACTATCCTCTTGTTGAACCAAATGACCTAACACTCAGTAGTCACTGTGGGTGGTGCCACTGCTTTCCTCATCTTTGGCGTCATTTATCTCCTGGAGTCTCTCTACAGCTAGAGGCGCCCTCGCGAATGCCAAATTTCTTTTCTCGTTAATAGACCACGGTTTGAGGGCCTATCGTCAACTGAGACCATTTGCCTACTTGACGCCTAACTCGTTGTAATATTTAACGGCCTCTCTCTTTTTTCTGACAGGAACTCGCGACCAAGGGACCAAGATCTTCAGGCGTACTCTGCTGGGGTAGATCTTTTGTATAATTACGTGGCTGAGATAATCTCAGCCTCATGTTCGATTCAGTGCACATGGACACTGATCTCCTTTGCCAAGACGCGTGGCTTGGAGTATTGATAAGGGGAATGAAGACTAAGAAAATATACGCAAGGGAGGAGCTGGAACTGGAAAGGAGGTAAAAAAGTGGAGAGAATCGATTGGACTGTTCATCAATTCTTATATGAATTGCTGGGAATTGCTTCGAGTTTTGTACGGAATGGAAAGGAATGAGCGTGAATGATATTCATGGATTCGAGCTATGATTAGCTGTAAATAGCAGCTGTCTCGGTATAGCCGTGATGACATGTTAATGTACGATAAGGCATCACAAGACATATCCGGGTCAGAAATACTGTTTCTCCTGTAGAAATTACGCCCATTCACATAGAGGCTTCCATGCGTTCACCGTTATCAAGTCACTGCCTGAATGATCTTGAAAGGAGCAGGTCATTTATCTCCGCCGGTCAATCATTAAATCTGCCAGAGGTATATCCTTCTATCATCTGTCCTTGATCAGCGACCGGACCCAAGTATCCTTCACGTTCAGAACCCCCCCCTCCCTGTTGACATCCACCAACTGAACAAGACTCCGACAAATACTTCAGCCCTGGGCCACAAAAACCCAGTTGTGAACAGACTTTGACAAATTCGTCACCATCAGCGAGTGACCTTTCATTTTCTTCATGATAGACCTTTGTGGTCTTTCTTTTCCCACCGTAGAACAAGGCAGTAAAAACAACATAGCAAGAATGAGTAAAAGCAAAGCAAAAAATGAAAATAAACCTCCTCAATCATCGTCAAGGTATAACGTAGTCCCCATTTTCCAACGTTGGGAATACATGCGTGGTATCTGACAATCAATCTCAAACATCTTGATGTGCTCTCACAAGTCGTTATTGAATCAAACAAATTCTCGTGACAATTGTCATTGGACTGGTTTTCGAGACCTCTATACTGGAAAAGATGCGCTTCCTTCAAACGTTTCTGTCGTCATTCATATAATCCTCCCCCATCATGCCATGGAGTTCTGGGTATCGTAGTCTGACGCTCAATCCTCATCCTCTTCGTTGATCGGTGCAGGTGTTCGTCGTTCCGTACGCCTCTTAGGTCGTCGGTGTCGCGAACTACTGATGTTACTGGCCGAATCATCGGGCATGATGTCGACATCATCAAATGCCCAGTCATCGTCACTTCCCGGATCACGATCGCTCTCGCCAGCCCAAGCCGGGCGCTCATAGCCCGAAGCTTGGGAGTTTCCAGAGTTGGGGCCGGACAGCACGTCAATGCGACGGCGGTTCTGCAAGTTCTGCATCAAAGCAGCCCCTCGCTGACGCAGTGCATTCCGGACAACTTCGGCCTTCTTATGCAACTTTTCGAAGGCATCCTCCAAAGTCTCCATTCCCTTATAGATCTCTCGCTCAATCTCAGCAATGGCTGCCATCTCCATCTCCTCATCGTTTGAGACAGCCTGTCGACTTCCGGGCATTCCTGTGGTGTTTACACTGACGAAAGAGGCTGGTGTCGTACCTCGTGAGTAGACCGAAAAAGGAGTCGTGTTTCTCGAACTGAACGACGATGAAGCTCGAGGTCCGGGGCTCAGCGTTCGGGTATTGTAATAGGCACTAGCCGGAGTCGGTCCGCGTGATTCGTTGAGCGGAGTTTGTGGCACATCATCGTCAGCTCCTGACCAGAGGAAGCCGTCGAAGCGTCCAGAAATGAGAATCTCCCACTCTGAATTGTTGATGTTGGAAAGTGCAACGAGGAGATCGTGCGTATGCGGGTTCTTAACCAGATACGTAGCTGATTCAGCGTCTCGTGGCACTTGCTGCAATCTGTATAGCCGCTGCAGGGCCAGGCCGGTCTTAATGAGGAAATCTGTTCGTGGTCGATGCCCAGGTGTAGGAGCACGAACTGACGACTTCAACTCCTTCGAGCCAGTCATGATAGCGTTAAAGTAAGGACGGTCCTCAGGGTCAAGGTTTGTGAGAATAGCAAAGGACAATGTCTCGTCATCGACATCTTGGGGAGGTGGTACTGGTGTTTCTCCAGTGTTTGATAGCCATCGGTCGACAGCAGAGCGAACTTTCTTCGACTGGCGAAGATAGTGCTCCCTAAACTCCTCCGCAATATCAGGGTCCAGCTGGACAGGCGACTGAGGTCGAGGAGGCCTGTCACCAGAGATCTCAGCAGCTTTGGTGCCAACTTCAGCAAGATCAAAGGGCGGCCACTGAGGGAGGTCAATCCGGCCGCTCACCCACTCTAACACATCGCCCCAGTTGAGACCATCGTGGATTTCATGGGGGTTATCGCACATGATGCAAGTGCAGCCATGAGGGGGCAGGTCGCGAGAAAAGACATTTTCGAGGCGGTCCAACAGCCTGCGAGCAACAGATCGGTGTCCGGTAGCAACGGCAATTGAGCCCTGCTTACTAAGTACTGTGTTGTACTGGTCTAATAGATGATGGAATGGAGCAAATAGAGTGTCTGTGCCGACCAGAGGTGGGTTTGAAGGCCGGTTTCCGTTCTGACGGGGTAGAACAGAAAGGAAATTCTTGGGGGCTGTGTAAGCCAGGCCGCCATTCTGAAGCAAATAGTCGACTCGTGGCATATCGTGAACATCGAGTGCGGGAGGGGGAGGAGGTGGTGGCGGTGGAGGAGCAGCACCAAAGGCAGACGCAGGCGTTGCCGTCTTCGAATGCAGATTCGAGTCGACATCTTGGACGTCGATGACAGAGGGAGTCTCAGGCTTGGCATCCGGGTATCCATGAGGGAACGGGGCCTGGGTTGGTGTCCTGGGAGATGAATCCTGAGCACTTGAAGGAGAAGATGCTCCATCGACATCATACCTTCTGTGACTTCGAGTAGATGATGTTCGGTGAACAGAGCGATGAGAAGAACTAGATGCCCGGGAATCAGAACGGCGAACCTTGTCGCCAGAGCGGCGCGATGAAGACTTGACGTAGGTAGCTTGGCTCGAGGCGCCGGACCGACGACTCACACGGGAGCGCTCCTCGTTTCGGGATGCCGAGCGAGATAGACTTGACACTCTTGATTTTGGCTGCTCAAGACCAGCCTCGGCTGCTGGGAGTTCTTCTGTAGGCGTTCGGATCCTTGGGGTGTCCTCTCTAGGTGTCTCAACCTTTGGTGTTTCATTTTCGGGGGCTTCCTCTTTTGGATACTCTTCCTTGGCTGTATCCTCCGGTGTCTCCTCGTTTACTGCTGTCTTGTCCGCGTCAAGATCAGTTCGGGGTGGACTGAGTGGCACATCAGGCTTGCCGCTGTCAGAACCCTTGGCGAATCTCGAATCTTCGGTATATGGAGCATCCGTAGGTTCAGGAGTAGACGGTTTGGGACTACGTTGGCGAGGAAGAGACAGAGAGTCGCGACTAACGATAGCCTCCTTACTGTGTGCCTTGCTGAAAGAAGGGTAAGGCACTGAGATGCGATCAGAAAGTATAGAGGTGGCAGCTGTTGATGTCCTGGCCATGTCTGAGCTAGCCAAGTCACTGGTCGAAGCTGCACGGTGATGGCGGTGGTGATGCTCGTCGCTGTCCCTTTCCCTGCGGTGACGGTGACGGCGACTAGATGTGTGAGAAACGGTGTCGCTCACCTCACTAAGCTTGCTTCTAGAAGATCGTGAGGTGCGGTGTCGGCGGCGCTCGCGGTCGGGGTCCTTATGCTTTTCCCGATCATGATCTCGGTCGCGATCTTTGTGGTCCTTTCGTTCAGATTTAGAGCGTCTTGGCTTTTCGCGCGGCCGCTCATCGGCTGGGACCTCGAGGTCGTGGTCCTTGGAGGACATGGTGGACCATGGAGATGTGGTAAGAGTATCGTATGGCGGCTGGTGATTTTGCGGTTGTTCGTGATTGTCGTCGATAATTCCAAGGGTGTACAGTTCAAGAAAGCGGTCAAGAATAGTGGGCGCAAGGAGGAGTCGATAATGATATCGGCGTATGACAAGTAAGAAAGCGAGGGTCAAGCAAAGTGAGATTCAGGCTGTAAGAGTGAGAATAGTCGTAATGTTGGGCGAGTCTGGTTACAGCGAAGCAAAGGAGAGTCGTGAAGAGGGGAATGGATGGTTGTACTGGCTGTAGAAGTGTGTGAGGTGAGGCGCATTGAATGGAAGCAAGCTACCTACCTAAGCGCAGTGTCAGGCCCGGCTTGGTTGGTTCATTCCCTGCAGCCCAGGTCAGGTCAGGTTCCGGGTGAAAGAATCAGGCACTAAGGCAGGACAGAAAGACCCTCAAGATATGGATGCAGTATCATTCATTCCTCCTCTCCCTAGGTACTCCGTATCCAATTCTTGTTTCTCACCGTCAGAAGCACGGCTGTAATGAAATGCGGGCGATGAACTCAATGCTTCCTGATTTAGAGTCGCTTATTAGCTCCCCAGCCTGCGATTTTAAAAACTCGTTTAATTAATAGGGGATCGGAAAGCTTGGACTTTTGCAAGGGAGTAAATTCAACGGCGGTGATCAACTGAAACTGTAGGACCTACGGATCCCTCGAAGATGATGTCAACCTCTAGACTAGAGGCAGGCTTCGACACCAAAAACCAGTAAAAATCACAAGCAAATCACCACCAATTTCAATTTCTCGTCATTGACAGAGCCACCACAAACACATAAACGCATACGCAATCTTGACTCTACACAGCCCGATCATGGAAGCTCCCGTTTATCCCGTCTCCCGTGGGCCGGCCCTTGGGGAGCAAGAAATCTTCTGATCTTTAGTTAAGGTGACAAAAATATTCAGTTTTGTGGCTGATTAAATTGATGTGACACCTGACTGAGTATTTCTGTTACTTAGGCTCGAAGCCTTTAGTTTTCTTACCTCTCTTACAAGGCCCGTTCCCCAAATTCTGCTGTGGAGCCCAACTTTGTTGAACAAAACCGAAGCCGAGCACGGCCACGCCCATTAAAAGAGATTTACAGGGGCTAGAGGGGGAGTGCTGTAGATGCGAGGTTGGAGGCTGGGCACAGAGTGAATGACGACCAACCACCTTCAACATCTTAACCGCCTGTGATCCCCTGGTAGAAGTATGGAAGCCATATTTAGAACATGAGAATGTGTGACAGAGGCTTTTGTGTTGATACCTTTCTATGAAGAATGCAAAACGGTGCCTACCTATGCCAGAGTATATTCACATGACTCAGAAATAATATCTCATCGTCTCCATCCACAGCTGCCTGCCACGCATCAATCTCCATCTTAACGGCCCATATTCTCACTCACTCAACTCTTAGCGGTGCTGCCCAATCATTCAACCAACGATTGATTAAGCGCTCAAACTGTCACGAGTTCCTGCAACATCCATTCACAGCCTAACACAACTGACAACCGTCACACTGTCATTCGTGATAGGCCGCCGAGTACGCAGCCCACGTATCACTTGCATATGCTCGCTTCTGAAAATAGTTTCATCATGATCTTCATTGTATCGATCCTAATCTATGCTATGCCGATACTTTCTCGTCCGTCTAATTGTTCCAGGAACGTGATGTAATTAATTCATCATGTTCGCGCTTCTTTTCCCTATCCCGTCTCATTCAAATTAACGCCAATTCCGTTTATCACTTGCGCTATTGTTTGCAAATTTTCGTAGAGCGAGTGGTACAATAAATATTCATACCACGACGCTGCTTTTAGCCACGCCACCCATGCGCATCGAAGCGGTAGGTAGATGTAGCTTGCGGGTATCTCCCTCGGCTGAATCCCGAGATAATTCGTCCAAAATCACCATTTACAGGCGGTCGAGGAGACCGTTGCTCTCAAGGAGCAGGACGATCTGGTGCACAATGGATCGGACGTTCTGCTTCTCAAGGTCGACAACGAGGTCGGGCTTGGCAGGGGCCTCATAGGGGTCATCGACACCAGTGAAGTTCTTAATGTCACCACGGCGAGCAGCAGCGTAGACACCCTTGCGGTCAGTCTTCTCACAGAACTCGAGAGGAGTAGCAACGTGAACAAGGAAGAAGGGTCCGGACTTCTCAACGAGGTCGCGGGCAGCCTTACGAGCATCCTCGAAAGGAGCAATAGGAGCGGCGATGACAGCGGCACCAGCCTTGGTCAGCTCAGAGGCAACAAAGGCAATGCGCTGGATGTTGAGGTCACGGTCCTTGCGGGTGAAGCCAAGCTCAGGGGAGAGCTCGTGTCGCACGTTCTCGCCGAGAAGCATGGAGACAGGGCGACCACCACCCTGGTTGAGTGTAGCCTGGAGAGCACGAGCGATCTGGTCCTTTCCGCTGTTCTGGTAACCAGTCATGAAGACAGTGAAACCCTTCTCGGCGGGGAGAGGGTTCTCCTCGCGAAGAACCTTGACAACCTCGGGATAGGAGAACCACTCGGGGATCTCCTTGCCGGTTCGGAGACGGTGTCGGAGCTCAGTGCCGGAGATGTTAAGGGTGCGGGTGCCCTCGGGGATCTCGTTGATGGGGAGGTACTCGTCAGAATCGGGGAGGTAGATCATGGCCTGGAACTCGACCATCTTGATACCAAGCTCCTCCTGGTGCTGCTGGACGAGGACCTGAGCATCATAAGGACCGTAGTGGTCCTTGCCCTGCTTGTTCTTACCGGGACCGGCGTGGTCACGGCCAACGATGAAGTGGGTAGCACCGTGGTTCTTTCGGATAATGGCGTGCCAGAGGGCCTCGCGGGGACCACCCATTCGCATGGCGAGGGGCAGAAGAGCGAGAGCAGCCATGCCGTTGGGGTATCGGGGCAGGAGAGCCTTGTAGACACGGACACGGGTGAAGTGGTCAATGTCACCGGGCTTGGTGAGACCAACGACGGGCTGGATCAGAACGTTGGCCTGCTGAGAGCGGGCGGCGCGGACCGTCAACTCACGATGAGCTCGGTGCATGGGGTTTCGGGTCTGGAAAGCGACGACCTTTTGCCAGCCGAGCTTGTTGAAGTGAGCGCGGAGCTCAGAGGGAGTGACTGGTCATTATTAGTCTCATGTTGCGTCTCAGTTGCTCTTAGTGACTTACATCGGAGGTCGAGGAAATCGTAGTGCTCGAGACGGTTGATAGCCTCAAGCTTACCACCAACGTAGAACTCCTTAGCGGTATCAAAGAGATACTTGACACCGGGGTGGGTGTCATCATCGCTGCCAAAGACCTTCTTGGCCTCGTTGACCCTGTTGCAATCGTATTAGCACCAATGCCCCATGTAAGCGAGAGCAGCCATGATCACGAACTTGTCAGGTCGGTAGACATCTTCGACAGTCAGGATAGCAAGGTTTCGGTCGTCACGGAAATCGCGGAGGGTGATGCGAGCACCAGCCTTGATACCAAGCTGGTCGATCTGGGCCTGGTCAACATCGAGGTTGATAGGCATGGAGAAGAGGGCGCCATCAGCGAGACGGTTGTTCTCAACAACGCTAAAGAGTTCTGTTAGCTCATGAACGAAGCAATTGGATGATTTTTGCAACTTACCCATTGTAGTCCTTCTCAGTCAAAAAACCTATTAAAACACCAGTCAATCGCTATTATTTCTCACTCATGATAGAATCGCAGCCGTCGCAAAGCGCCCGCCGGAGCCGGGATATGCGGGGGCGGGGCACCGAAGTCAACCCCCATCATCACAGCGGGGGAAACAAAAGATCTTCACGAATAAAACAGGAGGCGCATACCTTCGAGGGGGGAGAAGCCACCGTTAAGGATCAGCTCAAGATCGCAAAGGTGTCGCTCGCTGAGAGTAAGAGCAGGGAGCTTCTGAGACTCAGCCTCGAGCTCGGCCTGGCGAGGCAGGTCGCGAGCGAAGAGGTCCTTAAGGACACCGCCATGAGGAGTGTTGGCCATTGTGATGTGAAGTTCTTGTGGTTTTGAGGGAGGAGGATGAACAAGAATGCCAAAAACCGAGTCGCTCCCCGGGATTTTGTTAAAGAAAACAGAAGTTGGAGCACGCAATCGTGGGGGTCAACGATTGCACAGGTGTTACTCGGAGAAGGACGACGACGAACAGACCAGAAACAGAGGACGAGAAGAATGAGAATGGGATAGTAGGAGAGAAGGATGTGCTTTGATTTTAAATCGAATTACCTTACCCAGCGGGATATAGAAAAGTACCTCGATCCTCAAGCCCATCCACTACGAGAGTACGGATACCACATCCACCACAATATCCATCCATCCAATTCTTACATCCACCCTGTCATGATTAGTCCCCTCTCCCCGTCCCTTATTACTGGGGTTAATTGGACTGGAGGGGTGTGTATGATGCAGCGAGTAAGGCAGAAAAAATTGCGTTTCCATAGGCAAAACGGACGAAGTCGGCCAATGCACCCAATCCTCATCCTCTGAACGTATCCTCGCCCTCGAAAAGAGGGAAAAAAACAATGGGGTCGTGGTTTTAGCTCTCAATGACGTGCTCGGAGCTTGAGGCTTATACATGCCGCCGACGACCCAGAAGACCAATCAGAGACGAAATGACCGGACAAGGCGGCACTAGGTCGTCGGAGCATCGCTCTCGGCGGCGTTGGAGCGCCTGGGGGGGGGGCATCATGATGGGAAACTTGAGTAAATTCTACTGTTTCCGAGGAGGCTATCGCAGTTGTTACAGGTGCAATGGGTTGAGATACAGGCCCTGATGTTGCGGCTTACACACTGAAGAAATGTCTACAATGCTTGGAACTCGCAACACAATAAAATGCGATTACAAAGCGGAACGAGATGCACAACATGGATTATCAGTTTCCTATTCGAATGCCTCATTACCAATTCAGTTCCTGGTACCTTGGAAGCGGCAAGGAAACTCTTCAAGCGCTGCTACAGCTGCAGTAGGGTTCCTCTTCAACCCCTGTCTACGCTTCAGTACCCGTTTTGAGCACAAGGGTAAACGAAAGAGATTCAACGGACATGTTCCATGGCATGGACAATTGACCACCCATTCATCCACATCATCCACATGTAACCCACGGTTTACATCTATATCCACTAATAGCTTGCTTCCATGAAGAATCGTGGCTTCTTGGGGCTTTATAAGATGTTCTCTATCAGATATCTTGTTTAAGCTGACTTGTCTTGTCATGAGGATACTTAAGTTAAAGTATCTTGAACATGGTATCTCTTCATCAACGCCAGAATACAATTACTCCTCTGATCATGATCCTCCGTAGCCTTGCATCTATACAGCTTTTCCCGAGTCAATTGCGGTTGTCGGGCTTGAAGGACCCGGGCGATCGCCCGGCACATGGGGAAAAGATGAAGCACGCCTTTTTTCACTTCCCCTCAGTCATGATGGATCAGATCCTATCTTAGTAATCACGCAATTATGTGACGTTGATACGACACTTTTGGAGGGTTGACTGATCGGCAAGGCCACGCGGAAGTAAATCTCTAATTCGAGGATAGTTTTTTTTCCTCATGCAGCGCAAACATCGAAAATTTCCCATGCAGCTCACTCGTCTTCTCTGAGATCTGGTCGTGACTCAAGAGTCTCTGATAACAGTGTCAAGGGTCTATGATAACAGTGGAAGTCAATAGAGGTATGGCTGGACAACATGTCTAGCTTCGCAAAGTACCCTTTCTTGCCTTTGAAGCCCTGTAAGAACCTGTGGGATTGTCCTCTTTGAGTGTGAGGTACTGTCATCTGCTGAATGATTTCTTTACAATGGAGTTCTCCCTCGAGATAAGCATACATAGGTAGTCTGTTCTTGGCAACACCCTTGATGACCTAAAATGAGCTCAGAACACTCGTTTGGATATTGTACATCAAACTGTACACACTGAAGATGCCGGAGAAGGGCAGCAGCTGACAAGCTTGCCTCATTTTGTGGCATTTAGTCGCAATCGTCCGCCAAGACCCAATCCCACAATCTAGCCCCGTTCACCCACCCGCACCTTGACGGCACCTGGCTTGGGGAGGAAAGAAAGCACAGGACCTTGATCCCAAATGACAAAAAGACTTAGGTAGTATAGCTCAAGCTTAGGATAACTTTTACTGGGTTTATTTCAATACCCTGTATGAAGGTTCGCTGTTTTCCCGCCCCCGGAGACCTGGCACCTCAAGGTGGATGAGGAAGCCAAGAGTCATTACTTGGGTCAAAGCTGCGAGCGACGGTCCGAAGTCTGGTTATATATAACGCAGACATGCCCGTTTTTGAAGCTGCTCGCCTGCTAATCATACACCTTGAGAACCAGGCCTCGCATTGTTGACGGACAAGACCGATTACAGTATTGCGAATATGTATGCTGTCTGCGCCTTGAAAAGCGGCATTGGCCAAAATATTAGTGGCATAGCTTGCTTGCTCTCTTGCTTGGAATGAAACACAATTTGCCATAGATTGTCTCAACTTGGCACATGATTCCAGTCAATCATCCGGATGCTGGGGTAACTAACTTCTGTAGAGCACACTACATAACGCTTCGTTTGTAACGCTCCGTAGCCGCTATTGTCATGATGTATCACTTTCACTGCTCTCCCCAATCAAAGCACAGTCCAAGAGTTGCCAAGTTGCAGAAGACAATCGCAATCGTTGCAAGCCCGACACGTGGAAAGGACAATTCCCCGCCTCTTCATTTTTTAGTTTTGGAGAAGCGTTGTTGGCCAATCGTTAACAGCCAACTCCCCGATGGTGACGCCAGAAGCCGGTGACAGCGAAAAAACTTGCTATACTAAGTCGTGTAGTGAGTGTACTCAGAACGAAGTTTCGGTGTGCGTAGATTGCAGCGTTTTGAGTGCATTCACTGCCTTGCACGCAGTATCTTCCCTTTTGCACAGAGTAGATATAAGAACCTTAGGACTTTTGCCTGGGGTTGGTCGGTCTAGAACATGTCGTGATAGAAGTAGATACCGAAAAACGATAAGCGTGGCCTGGTAAATTGAGAGTATTCTCGCTACTGCTCACGCCAAATTTAGTGCATGCCCAGAAAATGTGGTTGGATCAGACTTCTCCAAGATCTAATCCCAACCTTCCCTGTTTTCGTACGTTACCAAGATTCAATGGTTGCTCTACCTAGTCTCAATTTGTCGTTATCTCTCTTTTTTACTTGAGCAGAACCAGTTCAGTCTCTCAAATGCAACACCTCGCATTCTTCGCCTGTTGCGAAATAAATCTCGAGTCTTTCCCCTCTAATTAAAACCCCTGCAGCTGCCATCCCGCCAACCTTAAATTCCCGTCCGTCAGGTCGCGAGGTTGCCGATCTTTAGTGGCTTCTCCCGGCCGCTGCGCCACTGTTGTGTCTCTCAAAAAGTCTTGGGGGGGTTACACCTACGTCAAACAAACACGAGATTTTGCATTGGCACAAAGAACACCAAGCTTTAATCTCCCGCATGTAACTGGGCTTCTTCTCCCTCCTCTGCCTAGAACAACCTCTGTATGCTCGATCTTCGATAACGCTGCGTTCGCCTTTTTGCGCCAAAACACCCTTATGCCGTTATAGCCGCTTGCGAAATTATCGAAATATTGCTCGAGAACGTCAACTTCCTATCTGAGACCTGCAGTTCCTGATCTACATGCCTGAATCGACCGGAATTCCACCACCAAACTCCTCGATAACTTTACATGCTCCGTTTTCTGGACCAAGATAATATTTGAACCGCAGAGATTCACAACGATATCGCAAAGACCGCCCTGGCGGGCTTGCCCGCGTTCCGCTTCTTCCGACCCCCTGACTACATCTCATCGTCAAGATGTTCGCGACCCAACGACCTCTGGCGGCATTGTCATGCCTTCTCTCCATTTTAAGCATTATCCCAACTGTGTGCGCCCAAGACAAGGTTTACATCAACGGAACTGGCGACAATGGAGTTTTCCACGAACGGCTCGATGTTAGTCGGACACCATCATTATATACGGGCGACTTTGACGACTGTCTGAATGACGGAAGTCTTTTCAACGTGACGGGTTTCGACACAGCCTATTACTCTGATAACCTCACTGTGTCATTTCACGTCTATGGAAGCACCAATATCCGTCAGGAAAGTGTCATGAGTACGTTGCGAAACTTTATTACGCCCTGCTTGATCAGTCTAACCAGATTCTAGTGCATCTTTCTATTGAGGTATATGGAGAAGAGCGTTTTAACAAAACCTACGACCCTTGTGCGGAAAACGTCACAAGCCTTTGCCCGTTGAAGGCCGGTCAGCCCATCGAGGCATACATTACAACTTCAATATCTGCCAATGACATCGCAGGAATTCCGTCAATTGCTCTCAACATTCCCGACTTGGAAGGTTACTCGCGCATCCGGATCTTTGCCAACTCAACACAGACAGAAATTGGGTGTTTCCAGGCTACTATGAGTAACGGAAGGACCTTTTCACAGCCTGAGATCGTGGGATCAATACTGGGAGCCTTCACCGTGTTCGCGGTGTTGGCCTCGTTTGCAACAGCGATCTATGGCGTTCAGATCCCTCATATAAGAATGCACTACGCCCATTCTTTTTCGATTCTGATCATTTTCGAGACCTTTCAATCGATCTTCTTTTCCGGGGCACTATCTGTCAACTGGCCTGCCCTGCTTCCTGCCTGGTGGAGCAACTTTGCGTGGACTGCTGGCATGTTTGCAAGCCTTGACATGATTGATGCTATCAGCCCATTTGCTGGCGTGTCTGGGAACGCCAGTCAAGTTGGCTCTGCAGGGTCGGTCCCCATCAACAACGGCGGTGGTCTTGCGCAGCAGATCTTTGGCAGAAGCCTTGGAAGACGCTCTGTTCCCCAACTTGAGAGTATTGTCCACTCGTTAACCCGTCGCCACGACTTCAACTCCAGCAACCCATATGACTATGACTGGGCTGGGGAGCCTCGAAATCCTGGAATGCCACTCCCAGGCGACTATTCTGGCTTCCCCGGTGTACTATCTGTGGTTGGCATCCCTCGAAATGACGCTTTCATCATTGGGCTTATTTGGTTCCTTGTTGTCCTAGCGGCCGTTGCCCTATCCGTGGCAACGGCCAAGCTTGTGCTTGAGCTGTGTCACAAATTCAAGCTTATCAAGTCCGATGGCTTCGACTTCTTTCGTTCACATTGGGTCGGATACATGGCCGCGGGCCTACTTCGAACGCTATTTATCGCTTTCTTCGTCATGATGACACTGGCCATGTTCCAGTTCTCGATCAACGGTCCGCCGGGTCCGACTGCTATTGCTGCAGTCATTTTCGTGATGTTCTTGGGTTTTGCTGGCCTAACAGCATATGCTTGCTCATCTAGGCTACGTGAAGGCAAGTATGAGGTCGTATCTGATACGCTTCGTTTTGAGCAAGGGTTGGTCCTTAAGAAGATCCCATTCGTGGCAACGACACTTGCAAGCTCCATCGGCGAGGAGGAACAGGCTCACAAGCCGCGCCTCTTTGCCAGCCTGCCTATTCGCCGTATCAAATTTGTTGACAAGAACCCTGAAAGACCACAGGTTCACCAAGATGAACCCTACATCAAACATTATGGTTGGCTTTCGGCACGATATCGACTCTCTCGGTGGTGGTTCTTTACGGTCTACTTAGCATATCAGTTTGTCCGAGCATGCTTCATCGGCGGAGGTCGAGCAAGCCCCTTGGCCCAGGTCTATGGTCTCTTTGTCTTTGAAGTCGTCGCTTCGGTCATTATCATCAAACTCAAGCCTTTTGAAGGGTCTCGCAATACGACAGCAGCAATTTGGTTACTATCGATCTCGAAGATCATCACTACGGGCCTTTCCATCGCATTCTTGAGAACTCTCGATCTTAGCCGCGTTGCAGCAACAGCTATTGGTATGATCATCCTTGTGGTTCAGTGTTTCCTTGCCGCAGCCATCTTGGTCCTGATTGTCCTCGGAATGATATCGACGTGGATGTCTCTGTCTCGTAACCGCGAGGACTTCCCAGATAAGATCGATGATTTGCGGGTAAGGTATTTCGAACACATGGAAGATAGAGCAGGTACATCAAAGCCCAAGGAAGACGAAGTGGATGAGCTTGCGGAGTTATCCAAGTCAATCTTCAGTATTAGCAACGTTCGACGCAATACCCAGAGCAATGCGTTCCCAGTGGTAGAGGGCTCAAACTCGCAGATTCCTTCTCATCCAGCACATCCACTCAACCGACGCAGGGCAAACAGTGGCGGTTCGAGTCGTCACTCGGTCAACAGTCTGCCTCGAAGTGGCCGTACCCACCGTGCATCGTGGAGTGCGAAAGACTTTGCAGAGTGGGATGCCGACATGAACAGAGGAGACACATCACGAATGAGTCGCATGCGAACTAGCTCTTTGCGTATGCAAGCATCGAGATACTCTGGTAGTCGGCCACCAATGACGCCGACTCGAGAATCCGCCGAGTTTCCTCGTACGAGTATCAACACCATGAGTCCAGAGGACAAAGATGCGATCGTACAAGACAAGATCGAGGAGAATGCAGCTACGCCAAAGAGAAGAAAGAGGACCGTAAGCTGGGCAGATCAAAGTTCAATCTGCGAGGAACCCATTACCGAGGCTCAGAAGGTCGACGATAAGCCACTCGAGAAGATAGACTCGACCGGTGGCCGAGAAGAAGAACAGGTCAAGTCGAAGTCAGAACCATAGTCGCCTTGGGCCTTTTTAAGGGAATCTTGGATTATGCCTCGCAAGGTGGCATCGTCGTTTACTTGCATTTGGGTTTCATTATGACCACGGCTGGCGCTTTGCATTTACCCATATTCCCCCTGTACCCAGTCAGCAAACGCACTCTTGACTGCTGGGTTTCAACCATTGCATTTTGTACATATCGAGTATGAATCGGTCGTCCTGCCGGCACAGGAAGCGACTTGCGAACTATTTCTATTGGAGTATATTGAGACGCGGCATGAAAACATAAAGACTATAGAGGAACTAGTCAACAATGATGTCTGGAGTTTCAGGTTTTGGGACCTCAGATTGAGAACAATTATAGATAGTTAATATATAACTTACGATTCAAGCACAAACGCATCGGACTATTCTTGTCTGTACGTGACATTGCCCTTGAGAGTCCTGCAGTGCACAAAACTGAATGGTCAAGCATCACACGCATTGAACAAGGCGTGTTGCACGGTCATTTCAGTGTCTAGAATACTAAGCTTTGACAATTGTCATCTAACTCTAATAATAAATCATGTCTAAAACACTGGGAATTGGCCGTTGTCATCGAAACCTAATAATAAACAAGAAATTGAACACTCAAAGCATCTCTTGTTGATATGATTGGGCTCTCCGTGGTTACTACGTTGCACATCCTACAGTCTTTCAACCGTGAATTTGCAGATATACCTCTTGGTAGAAGCTATAGCAAGTTCCCTGCCTTATTGTTATTGAAGTCCGCCTGCATATGAGCTCATGGTTTGTTGGAATTGGGTTGAATGAATGCAGCAGTGAGTGCCGTGCCTGCTTTGGCTATTGAAGCAAACACTCGTTCACTTTCTCTGTCGTTTTCTTTATTGTGCTTGATGCTATTGTTCTCTCTTTCTCTCTCTATAAGGTGCCTATTGAACTGCGATGCAAACGCTGCGTCAATGATAGGAAACCTCAATGAAGCAGTTGGCTCTATTGTCAACGTCGTTCGCTCCTTCTTGACGACTTTGCTTCCATTTGGGAATGACCGTCACGACTGACTCTTTTCTTCTTGTTGTTGCTCATCATTCATCAACATCTCGAGCTTCATTTGACTACTACTACTACTACTACTACAAGATACATACATCAACTCTCATCAAGTAAGGTATACATCATGGCAGACAACAACAATAACAAGAAACCGGAGGAGAAGAAGGAGACTATGAGCGAGCAGACCCGCGAGGATCTGCGCCGCATGACCCTCGGCCTCACAGACCAAACCACCATCGAGACGCTCTCCCGTGCCGGTATGATGGCCAAGAATAAGAGAGAGCAATCACACTTCCATCACGATAAGACCGTCGCCCGCGTCGAGGCAGCTGAGAAGAAGGAGGGAGAGGCTGAGGAGGACGAGGACAAGCATAAGGATACAGGCGGTGGTGGCAAGAAGCAGAACAAGAAGCAGACTTGAGCATAAGTGGCTTTGACGATATGGAACTCGATTTTCAGTGGCCACTTGAGCTTTGGTCGAGTATTTTAGAGGTATTCTACTATTGCTCCTATCTTGAAAGCATGCTAATAGTGAAATAGGTAGCTTATTAGCTGTTCCGCCTTGCAAGATCAACGACCAAAAGCACACACGGACACAAGAACCACGAGTTGCTATCCCAAAAGGACAATGGACCGAAAGATTGACCAAGGTCCAAGCGGGGGATCGGATTATACTGCAAACTCGAGCGTGACTCACGAAACTCGAGATTTTCTCATCTTTTCCTTTTCCGTTCTTCTATCAATTTCCTTTGTCTTACAAAACCAGGACATGGCGGAGCGTTTCTTTCTTTTTTCCCCCCTCCTCGTCCTGTAGCAACCCGCAGGAGGAAGCATGGACATGGCATGGCATGGAATCAGCGAGAATTGAATTGATCAACTGAGCACGAGAGAATAAGCTGCAGCACCGCAATCTAGTTTCCTCCGCGAAAACCTGGTAGAGCGCGCTGTGAATATGGAACATCCATGTGTTTGTATGTGCATTAGCGTGAGACAACAATACGAGCGGGCAACAGCGTAGTACAATATCCGTTTGTACGATTTCGAGGCTTGCATAGAGCGTCAGATCATGGCTTCTTTGGAAGATGAGCAGGTCATGGTTTTTCAGGCCCGTTCCCGTTTTCCAAGAGTTGAGACAGTTTGAGGCGACAAGTGGAGTGGCTGTAAGCTCGAGCTGTAGGCTGTAGTCTAGGCTATGCGATGCGATGTGATGTGGTGACTTCTCTCGGGCTTGCAGCTGCAGCTTCAGCTTCAGCAGCAGCAAACGATGAGATCTGTCTCACCCAGAAACATGCCGTGTTCTCTCTCCTCTGATCGTCATTCATTGCCATGCAATGCCATGCCATGTCTCTTCCATTCACTCATTCGTTTGCCTGCTCCGCCCGCTTGCATACAAAAATAAGCGCTTTTCATGCTGTATCCCGTCTCACCGGTCTGGGGGAGATGCATATGCGGTCGTGTTGCACAGGCGCAAATGCCAGTATCATAGTCCAGTCTGGCCTTTGAGCATTTACACGGTAGAGACCTTGTTCTCTCTGTCTATCCAAGTACCGACGGTAATAACAAGCTTGAATAATTGACTAGAAGCTAGACCCCATAGAACATTATGTGCTTACTGTCAGGGGTCACCCTTGTTCAGAGCGGCCATATCCTGCAAGCACACGTCTTGGCAAGCCTGGACTCAACTCTTGAGCCTGCCTCTCCAGCGTCTCAATCCTGCAATCAACTCTTGATCCGGGATCACGAGATAAGCTGAACAAGTTGAGCTTAGACTTGACGGGCCGAAGCAGGGGACTCGGGCCAGAACCCAAGGGCCAGGGTTCAAACTCCAAGATCGAATGACTTGATCATGACACGATCTCGTCCAAACACCGCAGACGATCTGTAAGCGAGGCGCTTCAGATCGGCGGGATATCGAATCAAGGCCAACAAGGGACTATCCGAGATCTAACGAGACCAGACCCATCGAGCCATTCTCTTTTTTTATTTTTAAGTTAAGTACAGTACGTATGTGATATGAGACAAGTCCACTTCGAACCTCGATCTTTTTCTCCGATCTTATTAGATACGTCCAATGTCTATACGTCCCCTGTCTCTTAGAGCCCATCGACCCGGCTACAGCTCGATCGAGGCGCACAAGTTTCCATACAAGCGCTGATATACAAACGGCCACCCCCAATAGTGTGGGGGCGGACTCTGCCGGATCAGTTCATGGCCGTTTGACGCCCGTTGAATGGCATTTGGGGTGTGAGTTGCAACAAACGGCTGCGTACATACATACTTCCAAGACAGTACAGCACTGTATATCACAGCTCACCCGTTAATTTATGAGCAAGGGTGAACACCCTCTCCTTCTGGTGACCGACAGACTTGGAAGTCTGAGCCGTCTGCATCTACCCATAGCGTAGCGTCCTGCGCTTTGGAGAATAGAGGAATCGAGTTCCTGCGAGGGGGGTTGATGTCAGTCGCTGCAAGCACGATTTGCCCCCAGCCCTCATGGACTAGGGCTACAGCACGTTCAAACGACGACGGCGGCAGTAGCCTATCTGAACTGCATGCGTTGGGCCAGATAGATAGTTAGCCGTTTGTGCTTCCACCCTGACCGACACTGGGAAAAAGCAGCCGCCCGAGACTTGCAGGGGACAACAAGCCTCCTGAAGCGACGACAACTCTCCACTGAGATCGTCACTACCATCCTGACAAGTCAACTGACGACATATTTGCTTCTGGCCAACGAGGCCGGGCCTATCACTCACTACGAGCCTGACACAAAGGAACACTGAGACGAAGAGAAAACGTGGCGGCGCCATCCATAGACCTTTAAGGCCTTCGACAGCACAGACTAATGCCGTTTCCCGCGGAGATGGAAAGGCGTCCCGTGAGGAAAGCCGTTGTTCCCGCCTTACAGTGGAGTTTTGAACTGAAACTCGAGGCAACAGATGCAAGATGGACTAGATGTGAGACTCTTCGTGTGCTTATGCTGCAACTAACTCAGAACAAAGACTCCCACAGTCAAGGGAGTAGAAGGAGGGAACAGAAAGAACTAGCACTCGTTGCCTGATATCCTGATATTTGCATCACCGTCCGTCCGTAGCCAGAAAATAGAATAAATAGTCCTCCTTGTGCAGCATATTCAAGCCAAGTCTCTCCCAACGGAAACCTGCTTCTCCATCATTACACCATCTTCACACTTCTTCAATCAACATAGGAAACACAGAAAACACTGCACACACCCACAAACCCTATAGCCTATCGTCTTTACCAGTTGCTGTCCGGCTACTTCCAGTTACCAGAAGCAAGCTTTGCCCAAGAACTAGCCCGCCGCCATGTCCCAGTTTCAGTATCGTTGGGTCTTCGAGTATCCTCACTTGGGCTTGAACATGGTCTCCGAGTCTCCTCCTAAGCTCCACAATCTTCATGAGCCCAGTGATGGTTCCGGTCCCAAGATTGACCCACAGGCCTGCTCCCATGAAATTGCTTCGGACACAGATACAGATGAGGAAGACGATTTCGATGACTTGAAAGACGTGAAACAAGACGATCCAGGATCCGACAACAACCAACACAGTGGTCGCTGGCATCCGCATGCACTTCATTTTCTCGCTCAGGTTCCTCAAAGTGACGACGACTGGTCCCACTACCTCAGTAGCAACATCGATGTCGGCTCCTTGTGCCATCGTCTCAAGTTGCCCTACCTGTTCCCGGGCATTCAGGCTCACCTTGATTGGCCACGGTTCTTCAACGAATGCACCTGGCATCTTGCCCGAGCTTGCAACAATCCCTCTCTTGGTTCCCTCTTCTCCCTCATTTTCGTGGCTGCATGCCATGTGGCACTCGTCGATGGCTGCCCACAAGAGGAGGTGTACAGAGGCCTGAGGGCCTGCGTGAGACAGTGCGGTATCTTAGAGGAAGAATTAACGCTACCCATGTTAGACAGGATAAGAGAGGGAGTTATCACAGGCATCGGGATACTCAGAGAGTATAGTAAAGTGGTTGGCTGTCGTGCAAATGAAATTCCTTTGCATGGTAAGTTTTGAAAGATTCCAGATTTTCCCCAGCCCAGAACTGTCCCTAAGCCTCTTCCAGCACACAACTGTCTCCAAGTGTTCCAATGCCGCGACCCTGCCTGCGCCCGTCTCATTAAACAGCGGATACCATCAACCTATCGGCCGACAACACCCCTCGAATCTGAATACCTCGAAATACCTTCTCTGGTTTATGAAGTGCTGGGGGGCCGGCACTCCAAGTGGGAGTAAGGTCTGTCCGTTTTCTTGCTGACTCTGTCCTCATGCCTGACTACTGCTCATAGATACAAAGCCATCTACCGTATGCTATCCCCTCAAGAAACCGAGAGTATATGTGTATATGGCAATATCGATGTGACTAGGGTGATGGAATTCGATGAACGGGATGATCTTGTTGAATGGGACGGGAGTTTAGATACTGAGTTGGCGTGTGTGTCCAGCATCGTTGATGACTAGTGCTGTACGCGTGGAGATTGAATAGATAAAAAGAATCCGCCATCTCAACCCATGTGTCCATACTCGTTGAGAGCTCTTGGGATAGAAAGTTTACCAAAACTGGTGTTTGGGGCAGGGTGCTGTCTGGAACAAGATGTAGATGAACCGAACACTCCCATTTCCTTGAAACTGGAGTCCCATTTCGTTCAGGTGAATGACCGTTCGTGGATCCCAGTTGTGCGTGATGGCCTCATTGCTTCCACGGGGAATCAGTTCGATCTGTGCGTTCCGGTTGCTCAAGGGCACGAGCAGCGCAGTGGAATGATATCCCGGCCACAGGGCGCTGCCTTTCTGCAGTCGGAAGGCCTCGGATCGGAAAAAGGGTCTCTGGAGATCTTGGATGACAGCACCACGGCTGGTAGCCCATCTCACAAGTGGTCCACTCTATTACATCTGGTCAGAAGATACTTGGTTCTTGATATATACTGAGACTTACGAGGCCCCGAATCACTTCATCACTCAAGTCTGCGCACGGCTTTTCCAAGCCATACGTGCCCAGTCTCGATTGCTTCTCTCCAGGTGTAGAAGTGAGCACTTCTACAATGGCCTTTTCCTGGAGGGACTTGATGTGGTCGTTGAACCGATAGACTTCGATGTAAGGCACCTGCGCCATGGCTTCTGGGTTGAAGGGGTTGGGCTATATTTGGGCTTATGTCGAGGAGAATGCAACGTTAGGTATTCAAGAGGAAACTGAGAGCACACTTGTTGAACTGTTGAAATTCCGTGATAAGATCACTGAGACGAGGATGGAAATAACGGTGGAGAAACCCGGCGGCTTTATACTTATATATTTAGAGCCGTAAGCGTATGCGATCGAATATGTGAGCACCGAGTTGCACTGCTGTTGGCTTCCACATGGGTGTTTGCAACGCATAAGCAGCAGCAGAGCGGCAAAGCACCCTAAGGTGACCCGGCCTGTATACCACCCTTATACTGTGCATCCGGCCTGAAGAGGTCCCTCGATAAGCATTGCATTGCATTGCATTAGTTCATCATCATTCGCTCATTCCACGCTCCGGCAGCCCGGACCCTTGTGCCGTCACCCAAGGCGTCTCAAAACTTCGGTGGAAATAAGGGAGTGTCGCTTAGTGAACGGCTACCTGCAGGAAGACATTTCTAACATCAACGTTAGTGCAAGGAAAATCCGTTTGCTGTCATTCGTCCAACAACGCGACTAGGGTGTTATGATGTTTGCTATAACATCCTGGTTCATGATGCATGGCCGCTGATCAGCGGGAAGGGAGCTGCAGCCAACCGTTGAAAATGGGTCGAGCTGGCGCCGCGTCCAAATTCGAGATGAGAAGGAGGGGGATACATTCGGGCTCGAGAAAGACAAAGTCGGGCCTTCATTTGAAGCTGTCCCGTTCTCGCGGGGTCGCACTAATCAACCCATGCTATAAGGAAGCAAGATCGAAACACTAACGACCCTCGTAAACTCTCATCAAAACATCCCGCACGGAAGCAGAGCTGAGCGTCTAAGCGAGGATGAAGGTCATGGAACCGGATGGCGATCGCAAAATGATAGCTCAATTTTATTTGTCCAGCACATTTGTCCCAGGCTTGTGTGTGTAATACTTCCACAACATGGCTTGCGTGGATTCCACATCAAGAAGCGGCTGCAGTACTCATGCACGAGCAAACGAAACTGTCACATTCTTGGACCAATGCGGACAATTTGCCTCGGCTGTAGGACGAGAGTGATACTGTGTGGGAAGCATTGGACAACCAGCTTTCGTATCGCCAACCCTGATATACACAGGGTCGTGCAGCTATTGAAGGTCGTGGACACAGACAATCTGGAGTACCGACATATCGAGAACGAATATTCCGAAGGTGGGAGCTACTTAGTCGATCGGCTAGACGATCATCTGCTGCGCCCTTCTAACCCCAATCGCAATATGTACGGCATGAAGATGCGTTTGCATATCTAGTTCATTTTCTGTTTGACAAACCACGAGCATCGTTGACTGAGGTGGTGCGGGCAAGTGTGTGTTCAAGTTGGTGTGCTCAGTGTCCTCTGGGGGATGATTTGAGCAGCTTAACAACATTGTCGTAATACCCTTGTACTCCTCCGTACTTCTGTAGTATCCCGTGTATATCGACCTCTTCACCCTTCCTTGTGTTTTCTCGGCCGACCAAGCCTGTGTTTCGAGTACTTGGTATCCTCAACATCTCCGTCTCAACGTTCCATCCGCAATCTTCCGCTATTTGCGTAACCCAGTCGACTAAAGATGCAAACATACTTTTTGGTTTGGTCTTGTCTCGAGGCGGAGGTGCCCGCCACCTATCTCCTGTGAGATTATGACTGCAACACGGTATCATGAGGAACGGGCATTGAGATATGGCGGCAAGAATTGGTGTCCAAGGTGTAAGCTCGTCGGCGTGGTTAGAGATTATGAATGTGCCCTGAGGGAAGAGGCCATCATGAATGTCTTCAGAGTTGATTACTCTAGTATCATCACTCGCTGCCTCCCTAGGAATGACACTGGGAAGTAAGAGCAACCTCTGGAGGGAGTTCCCAGAGGGTGATCCCGTGAATGGTGAGTTGTAATGAGACCACGACTTACGCTCGCGGGCATCGAAACCCCAACCAGCATATCCTTCCATCCTGAGGATATGAACCAGTAACCCATTGCCGCAGCCGATGTCCACAAACCCTGGAAAGTCCCTGTTGTGGTACATCTCCTTCCACAGCTCAATCAGAAATGCTGCGATACCTAAATCTTCAAAGACATGTTTTGTGGGATCTGTAGTCTCAAGCCAGGACTTGACGAGAGTTCTGGCGTATTTGTTCTTTAGTTCAGAGTACCTATCCTGAAACCTCTCTCGGGGTACAATGACATCGTGATAAACTCTTTTGACGTAGCCTCGAGCGGTGCCGTGACCATGCTTGTGAATGGTCTGGAGTAGATGGTAAGCTATCCTCCCCAATTTGACTTGGTCGACCTCTTCCTCGCCTGTCTCGGGTTCAAAGAGTGCAAAGTGGACGGAGATGGTGCCTGTGTTGGTGGCTACATCCCATTCATGAAGCTGGCTGATACCCTTGACCTTTGGGTGATAGAAGGGTAGGTTTGCAGCAGAGGAGGTATGTGGTATATACACGGCCAGTGATCTTGACAGGGTGGCTTCCCCGGCAGCCTCTTTATCCTCATGACTATTTGTGTGATAGAAGGAGCAGGTCTGGTCTAATGGAGCGTCGCGAAGTGTGTTTCTGGGTATCAGTCGGCGCACAATTGTTCTTTGCCGGCTGAATCCTTGGAAGTCGAGAGCCCTAGGGTCACTTTGGATGGCACCGTCAGCTTCAGGGGCAAGGGTCTGACTGTCATCATCGAAGAGAACATCTGCACGAAACAACCACTTGGAGTTGAGGTTTGGATTCTCAACAAGGTTGAGCATAATCTCGTCGAAATGCTGAGTCTCAAACGTGCATGTGTGGCGGCACATAGGTAACCAGGTAACTTGGCCGCAACGTTCGCGGATTACGGGCGGCGATCCCGGAGGAAACTCCTCGGGCTCAAAAGGTGCCTTCTTTGGAAACTCCATGCTCAGACAAAATCTAGAAACGGAAGGGTGGCCGACAGGTCCGAAGATGCAGGCTGCTGAAAGGTGGTCAGACACTGTCTGGTGCCAACAGCCGTAAGGTGCATTCGGAGCGTTACCTCGACCCTACGGTGATCACCGCCGTTAGAAGCACTTAATCGGATTTGGACCGGGGGTTGATGGCCCCTGTGATAGTGACGGGTGGTCGTGGAGATCGCGAATGATGTGAGCAGTATTGAAGACTTCCTCCGAATAGGGCTAGCTGTGCCCCAGGATCTAGACAGCTGAAGCCCTGACTAGTACTCTCGGTTCCGAGAAGCGAAGTGGGATGGTTCGATCCAAGGTCCAAGAGCTGGGCGAAACACCCACTGATAATAACGAAGTAATCTACTGTATGGATCAGAAACAGGTGCTTTATGTCTTGGGAGAAAAGACGCAAAAGTGGCACCGATTACCGACAGTGGAAGCGGGATACTAGGGCACGACCCAAACTTGCGTCGGAGAAGCAATGCCACGGCCAAGGGTAATAGAAATGAAACAAGGTGGAAGGGTTAATGCATTCCATGTCAGTCTGTACAGCACACTATGGTGATCTGATGTAGGTACCTAGGCTGCCTTGGTGGTGACCTTGATTTACGAAAGTCCCTTGAGTTGGCAACTACCTTACTGTTTCGCTCTTCCCTCGCTCCCGCATACTTTAGGTTGTCTATAACAGAGCGGCCCGGAAGGAGCCTTCCGTGCTCACATCGCTGCTAATAATACCTAGGTAAGATCTGTAACATTCACCACCCCTGGCCTGATTTTGGCAGGTTCCTTTCCGATGGATCCTTTCCGGCTTGGAAAACTAGAATCTTGCTTGATCTGGTCCATTTCTCTGCACTATTGCGATTTGTTTGCATCACAAACGGGACCTATGACTGCGTTTGCGCAGAAGTCACTGAGGAAATGACTGAACGAATCAGGAAGTTCAGGGTAACCTTGGCGGTGTCTGGCTTTGAAAGGCTGACTCTTATCTGAGTTGCCCTGTAGGTTGCCTCCCTCCAACCACATGTTGCATTGACAAGAGTCACTCACTCATCACCTCAATCCAACCCAAGGTATTGCAACACTAAGTAAGGTAGTTTTTCGGATGTCAGGATGTGGTCCTGCGCGTCACAAGCGAAGGCCGTGTGACTTGCAGCAATAGTGACAGCCAACAACTTCTGTTAGACCACCACTGGCCTCAACGCAACGCAATACCACGCAATACAACACAACACCGCACTTTTCAGTTGAACAGGGACTGCACAGGATGATGGATCACAGATGTCATATCACAATGTATACGAAGGCGCAGGCCGCAGTGCATCCAACAGATAACAAAATGTCCGACAAATGCCCTTCTCGAGATATGTGCCGAAAAGTGGACGCCACAAGGTACCCGTTGAGCTTTGACCCGATGATAGGTCTCGACTTGATTGAAAGCGATTGAAAAGGAGTCTTCCGCTTTCAATGGGCTTCCCGAATAAGGAGACAAACAGCGGTGGCTGGGTTGGGCTGCCGTGTATTGGTTGGAACGTGCGGCGTGCGGTAGGCTACTCCGTCGATCTTGACCAATATCACTGCTCGAGTGAGCCTTCCAAGGCCTTGTAAGGAGGATGACTGCTTGCACCAACGATCAAAATATCTCATCGGCTTTCAACTTCAACAGAATGTGTTGACTCTGAAAATAGGTACGCCTCTGGAAACAGAAGTGTAATCCCCCTAAATTACCTATGTAAATTGAAGAAGTTATTTTATTCGCAGAGGGCCATGTACGTGACTTCAATGATTTTCAACTTCTAGCTACTATGTGTTTCCGCCCAGCGACGGCTCTGATTCAGGGCCCCATTATAGATGACAGTGGATGCTCACCGAATTCATCTCACAAGGCTTTCTGCCTGAGAAATTAGGCCAATACACAAGCCAATCAGCTAGCACGCCCGTGCTGCCTCCTGCCTCCCACCAGCCCAAAGCCCACTTACTCATCTTTGCCCCTCCCGCTTCTACCAAACTCTCCCAACTCTTTCTTCTCCCTAACAACGTCACCAACACAAATACTCGCAAACTCCAAAGACTTTGCAGCCTCGCAAACCTTGTCGCTAGACATCCTCATCGCTTACACACACTACTCTTATATCTTCACAGCGAGGCGCTATATTGCCAGCGGTCGCTGAAAACATCCTCCTCCCCCCTACAAAACCCATTTCCCAAGGTAACCCCAGTACCTCCGAGTTTATGTCCATCGAAAATCTCAAGACCTACGGTGAGTCTCTTTGCTACCCTGGAGAAGCCTTCTCCTCCCGGTTTTAATATTCATCTGCGGGGCTCGTCTCGACCATCGGATATCGGCCTGTCGTTTCGTCCTTTCGTACCTGCATTTGTTGCCGACAAGCCACATGTCGAATCTCCACTCATCTCCGTATCCTATCACAACAATTTCGATTTTGAAGAACACCATAGCTGACCATCGCGACCTAGACCCCTTCGCCGAAGCCGACGAGGACACCGGAGAAACCAAGCAGACGCAGAATTACATCCATATACGCATTCAGCGTAAGTCACCTACTCCAGCCACACTAGCCAAGGGCGCATCGAGGATCACATCACACCGTCACCTCACGTGAGATTTCTGTGTGACTGAATGACTTCATGCTACACCTGGCTCTAGGTGGCATCATTTTCGCGTATAATGCTAACATGTTTCTAGAGCGTAATGGACGTAAGACTTTGACCACTGTTCAGGGTCTCCCCAAGAAATTTGACCAGAAGAAGATTCTTAAGGTCATCAAGAAGAAGTTTGGTAAGCTCCACACTCCGTCGCCGCCGATGTCGAAGCTAATGCGACCCAGCCTGCAATGGCACTATCGTCAACGACTCCGAGATGGGAGAGGTGATCCAGCTCCAGGGTGATCAGCGCAAAGATGTTCAGGAATTTCTCATCGACAAGAAGGAAGGCCTCGAGCTAGATGCCAAGACCATTAAGGTCCACGGTTTCTAAAGCTCTGCATGCCCCGTCGTCCTGTCAGTCGCCGTTCCCGGGCGTCATGACGTAGAGGGACAGGGACGCATGGCCTCTCCGGCTTGTGCCTTTTCCGGACGTGTACTCTTGCTCTCGCAACAGACACACCGAGGCTCGGCTCCGATTACTCTAGGACGACGGGCATCCACTCAGGGCGAGTTTTACTCCTGGTGGCTTTTTTGGAAGAGTATTTATTCTTATGCTGCGCGTTCTGCAGCGGGTGGACGATAGCTTTTCGGCATCCATCTTGCTCACGTGCACGAAGGACGAGGCTACGGGCAAAGCATTTGTTACTCCAACATGGCTTGTCAGTCGCTCGTTAGTCAGATATGTCTACATGGGCAAGCCCCGCAGTAGTCTCAGGCAAATACAAAGTCGATTCCGAATCTTTTTGTTCAAAATTGTTGTGAAATTGTTTCAATCCTAGTTGTGGTGGTAGCTTGACGTCAGGTCCCACTTGCAAGGCACAGCATCTGGAGTCGTGCTAATCAAAACCCATGTTCCAAAACTGCACACTGCTTGGGATTCACAGACAATTGTGTACATGAGTTTTACAGCGCCGCATAATAATCAGACATGTTCAGCCCTAGCGTGGGCGGGGATATCAGAGTTCAAAAGAGAAACCAAAAAGTCGCTGAAAGTCATTTGTAAAGGAAAACAACAACGGTTCGCCTACTTCTCTGCGTGCACAAATACAGAGGCATTTCATTCGCCTGAAAGACAGCCGAGAACCTCTACAGGTCTTCATGCTGCTCGATGCTTCCCATGATCTGAGTGATAACGCGCGATGCTTCATCAAAGACACGCCGACCAGAAGCTACAATTGGCATCTGGGGGTAGTCAGGTGTGGACTGATGGAGGTGTACCAGCAGAGTCACCATAGTGATGGAACAAGCTATGGAGAAAACGTTGATAGAGGTGGACGTCTCCTTGCGAATGTTGATCTTTTGGTGAGTGACGTGATACATCATGGTAAGAGTCTGCGGCGTAGTTGTTAGCTGAAGTAGCAAACCTTGGTTGCGGTGAGTGCCGTGTGTCGCGTGTGCGGGGAAGACATACAGTGGCTATGCCAACCCAGCCTGGGAGGAGGAGACGAGGGTCCTGGAAACCACCCGTGAAAGAGAGCACAAACGCAGTGAGATATGCGTTACAAAAGTTGGTTGTGAGCAGGCGAACCATTGTCGCTTGTGGGGTATAATTGATGAGCCTGCGAACTACTAGTTAGTATGGTGTTGTACAGCGAGCATGTCACAACAGCGACAACCCAATAACCTACCATCTGGACATCAGACAGTCCGTGAAGAAGAATGATAAATATCCCGAAGCAAAACACTGACGTCCAGCATATAATATCAGCACAGTACTTTTCGGCCTTGGATCTCCTCGAGGAATATCTCAACGCACCCATATAGTTGCAAGCCCAGTCTCAGTCAGGGCGTACCGCGCATCCGCCTCGACACTCATAGCCACAGATCCTCCCGTCGTTGAAGGCACAACGACTACAATCTCTGGTCCTGGCAAGACACGTAAAAGTAGTTGGAGCGCAGAAGGCAATCCCCACCACAACGCCGGCAGAATAGAGAAGAGGCGCAGGGCAAAAAGCCACGGGTGCCATGGCTTGGGAACATTGAGAACGACGGCGACTCGGGGTTGAAGAAGAGACGGATGCACGGGACTATCGATCTCGGGAGGTGCTGTCTTGGTCGTGTGCGATGGCGGCGGAGGTTTGCCAGACGTCGAGGTCACGGGCGCAAGCGGTTGTGGAGGTAAAGGTAGATGGCCTGTAGAAGAGCCCCGACGAACGGGGGGAGGGTTGGCCATCTCACATCGATCGTTCAGGCCATCTGAAGCAATTCGCGATCAATTGTGTGGAAATTAAAATCACAGAAGCCAAACCCAAGATAGGGAAAAAAAGAAGGGGGGACAGAAACCAGGTCGACGCGAGGGGGGGGCAGCCTTGGTAAGGCAGCTGTTGGTGATGGCGTCAAAGGAGGAGGACAAGCTGCCACCTCCAGAGTCCAATGCCTGCACAATTCAGATTGAACCGACAGGGGTCGTGGGGGTTAAAATGCGCCAACCATTGGAAGTGGGAACACAGGACCCTTTTCGACGTGGCTAGTGGAACTCTGGAAGCTGGATCACACCTCATGGGTTAGGGTTGACCATGGCAAAGCGTGGCTGCATGGATATCAAGAGTATTAATTTTCTTTTATTGACGTCCACCAAATATAAGCCGTTTCTACAAGATGAGAAACTCTGGAGCATGCATACATGTAAATATTTAGAACTATCTTCGTAAATCGCCAATGAACTTCACATGTCCCTCAAGGTTGATGTAGCTTCATCTTATAAGCTTGACCAGACTCCGTTTTCCTGCTCCTACAGATCCACCGTGCCACGTACATCCAAGTGATTCCTAACTCGTTCTCAAAACCAGAATAGATAGACGACTCAGAGGAGCAAGGGAAGGAAAGAAAGCCCAGAACCTCGATCTTAAATAACTAAAAGCCTTGGGTAACCTAAGCTAAGTCTAGTGTTGTACACTTTGCTGAGTTTATTTTGAAATCCTATATCCAGGTTCGATGTTTTCTTGCTCCCCGAGGACGATACCGTTAGCAAGTAAAAGAGATTCCCATAAAATCAGAAATGTGACCCATCATCTCCTGCTGTTATCTCGCTTCGTCTTCATCATTGCACGCATATTTGGAGCGCTTCGGGAGAACATTGCTGTTGGTCCGACTAACTTCTGCCGAAATACTTGCGAGACGCTTTTTGCTTTCATTTCGTTGCAACCCGGCAAGTGTGTCTATTAACTCGGTGCGAGAAGAGTCAATACTCAGTTTCTGGTCGTCGCTCTCGTCGCTGTCCGTCTCGAAAAGCACTTCGGCATCCAGATGTCCCGTCGAAGGCGGTACGCCAAGATCCTCCTCTATCAACGGGACCTGCTGCCTCATCCATCGTAAAAGCATCTGGTGTCGCAGAGCTCCACGCCTTGCCTCACGATAGGCAGAGGTGGACTGGAGAAACACCTTGATCGCATCTCCCCGACGTTGGAAATGATCAAAGGCTTCGATTGCAGAGTCAAGCTTGGCTTGAGTCTCAAAGAGTTTCCGTTGTGCTACTGGCCCCCTGACACTTGGGTCCAACAGATCCCGTTCCGCTAATAAGACGTTTGAACTGGCCACCTCCACGGCTTGTCTCAGTTTGGTCCTTTCACCATCTGATGCTGGTGTATATCCTGCTGCTTCAATCTGATCTCGGTCTTCATGCAATTCTAACAACTTGGAGTCAACGAGTGTCTGCCAGGCGCTTTCATACTGCTGGTTATAGCGCTTATACCACGAGTATTTTTTACGCTCTGACACCTCAAAGCATAGGTACTCAAGCCATTGTGATAATGGATCCTGGTCTGCTGGATCTGGTTTCATATGAAGTGGCGTGGTGAGAGATTGTTTAGAGAGGCACTTGGTACATCGCGCCAGGTATTCGTCAAATGTATCCCGGTTTCGTCTCACTCTCAGCTGATAACGGCAAAACTGGTTCCACCTTTCCAGCTGCCGTTCAAATACCATCCATTCTTGCTTCCCCGATCCGGTAGTGTCTTGTTTCCAGTACTCAAGAAGCTCGGTGTGTTGTTCTGGATTCTGGGCGACCTGGTCAATGAGCTCACTGGAATACCAAGGGCGTCCCCCAGCCTTGGTCAGGAGGTCATGAAACGCCCTCTCGCGTTTGATGTCGTCAGTATGTTGCTCATTAGGAGACAACAGAGTCTTGACCTGGGGAATCGGGGTAGCCCTCTCGGTAGTTGTTAGAGTTGTACTAGACTCATAATCCGGGTTCCACCATGGCAGCATGTCCATGTAACTACCGGACTTGTCAACTGGGCGTGCTATGCTGGAGATGTCTGGCAGAAGATCGCAATAGAGAACCCTGGGGATCATCAGAGAATGAACAAGACGAGCAGAGACGCATGAGAGATGGGGTTACCCGTACTGTAGTCCGTCTCTCATCCAACGGGTGACCTTGTCTTGCCCCTGCGCCTCGAGTGATCTGAGCTTGATGTCAGTCAAGTTCAAGAAGGAGTCAGAGCAAGAACTCACGAGCGTCTCTCGTTCTGCTGCCGTTCATCTTCTTCCTCAGACCACGTTACAGCATTGAAGATATGTTCCATTGGTTGGTTCCTGGATTTGACGTCTGGATCTGGTGCAAGTGTGACTGGCGGGCTTTGAGGCTTGTCCATTGGGTTACTGTGATTTCGCCGACTTCCGTACTATGTTTATCCCGCCGAAATTGACAAAGTACTTATCTATGTGAAAGGTTGAGCTGAATGTTGCCGCAGAGTAACGATGTACAAGTGTGCGCTTGTGAAAGGAAAGTTGAAGGGCCGGTGATGGATGAAGAAGGAAGGGAGTCACAAGTGAATGCGTCACAGATGAATTTTGAGTGAGACAAGCAAGGAGAGAAGAAGGAGAAGAAGCAAGACAAATACGGGACGGATCGCGAATGAGGCTGAGCCTCCCTACTGGCCGAGAAGCCTCAATGTAGGTAAGGTGAGGTAGGTACCTAATTTGAAGTTTCCCTTTGGCTTCCCTTTCATTTCCAGCCCAAGTAGGGAAGTTACATGTAAGGTCGTACGCACGAACCTGCTTGGCTGTCGCAGAATGTGAATTAATGAATGGAAAGCGCGGCCCAAGGACCAAGCGCCCCTGTATCTGAAGTCCGGGCAAGCACTCCCATGATCCGCGCCCTGCAGCAACAAACCTAAAGAAATGGAAAGACAAGACCCGGGTGAGTCCCTTAGGTATCCGCGATTAGCGTCGGGCAACTTTGATTGGATGCCGACTGAGTGTTCTGGCATCTGGATTCTGGGCTCCAGGGCAGGGAGGGGCAGAGGGGGCCTGAATCTGATGGAGGGGTGCCCGCTGTGGGGAAAATCCAATGGAAGAAGCCGCCCTGTCCTGGAATCGAAGGCTTCTATCCATCCATTTCGACGATTGTGTCACTGTTTCCATTCAGCCAAGACCACGTCTGAAGTATCCTCCTCCATGGTCTCAGTCTCATCTTTACTATTGCCGCGGGTTAAGCGCCAGAAAGTTCTAGGCAGCTGTCAATCTCTTTAGCTTCAAACCATCTCAGGAGACCCTTTCTTGCCTTTCTCATGCCTCGGCTCAATCGTCTGACTAACGTTAGTCTATAATATCACATTACGGAGATCGATGCTATCATCACTGTTACCCTTGTCCTTGACCCACGCACCATACAGAGCATGCAGCTCATTCATGACCTCGTGCATTTCCATCGCCACAAGGGACAAGACAGGACAGGACAGGACAGCTCAAAAGTTGGAAGTGACGGCGAGTTCCTTACATGCATTATGTATTTCTGTTCTTGTGACCACTTCCAAGTTTCCAGGTCCATCCAGTCCATCTCATTTCCCCTGCTTCGTATCTGGCGGCATTGACCTCTCTTTTGTCATCAAGTTCCATAAAGTGGAAACTGATGATGAATCGGCACTCGCTGTTTCATAACAATTACCAAGCGCGATATCCCCAGGTACTAAGATAATCACCGAGTTCGTGCCGGTCCCGTACTTACACGGGAGAATGCCTCTCAGTCCTCACGGAGCAAGGAGCAAGAAGCAAGAAGCCTAAGATCTCTATTCTAAAAGTGATAAGATTTGGGTCAACTTAAAATAGACTTGGGGGGCCTTGTGACCATTCAATCACATCACGTTGAATAGCGTTCATAAATTATTGTTACTCCAGCTTTAATCCAATGCAGGCTCCGATGCCAAAAGATCCGACCAGAAATATAGACCGGCTGCCCTGTGATGATCATGGGGAACCTCGTAGTTTCTACGACTACCTGGCCATTTTCTTTTTATCACCCGGTCAAAATGTTTTGGTCTTTCTAAATTATGAACATATTACTGATGAGAACGAGCATTGAATCAACGGTTCTTCGAATGCAGGTCTTTTAGGCACCAGATAACAGTAGAAAGACAATGCATCAAAGCAGTCAGATTTCTTCACTACACTATTGGTTGGGTGTACGTGGAATATGTAGATACTTCCACTTGATGATTTCCCCCAGTCAAGATCCAATGCATACCCTGAAGGATCAAGATGCAAAATCAAATATAAGTAAACTCAATTGGCTTTTACTAGCTGAATCATACAATATAAATGGAGGAATGTTATCCACAAGTAGATCAAATACATTGTAGCGGTGCTGTTTTCATTGATCTGTATAAGTGCTGGTATGGACAGTCCGACTTATACCCATCAGCGAGTAAAGGCGCTGGGGCGGCAAAGCATTGACACCTCGTATCTCCATCATCCTGATTTGTACGTTTCTTCTAGGCTTATACTGACTCCTCTGGAATCCCTCGTATTTGCGTCACGAAGAGTATCTGAATTGTCTTTGGCACCATCCCTGCGCTTGAACTTGCAGAGCCAGCGGAGACAAGAACATCGCTGGAGCCTTGACATAGGCGGCAACACAGCCATGAGTTCGCTAGATGAAGATTGACCACCGCCGACTTGGAGGAGAGTTCGTAGACGGCGAGAGTTGTATCCCTTGTCGAGTACTCCTAGTTCTTGAAGCAACAGCAACGCCCACTAAAGGCGCTCGAGACCGAATCTCGGTGCACAGAACTCTAGGGGTACCTAATGAGCCGAGACGAAGTTTTGACTGGAATTAGCCTGCTCTGCCGTGTTCTTGTAGTGAGGCCGGGGAAGATGGTGAGTTGCCAGGGCCAGTCGCTGGGGTCAAAGTATAAGACGCCACGGATATTCGATTCTCGGGGTTGGATATTCGACATGACTGCAACATTGATTCTTCGAATGGCTACTCTAGCTGGGTCCCGGAGAGAACTGGAGGTAAATCGCGCGGGCGGAGTATCGGTATCGGTATTGGTCTCGGAAGAAGGGAAAATAACATCTGTACATTTGAAGTCAGCACGGCTGAATAATTCTAAAGGCTATGAGAATCAAAGACGGTGAACTCAAAGGAAGCCAGCAGTTCTTGGCTCACCTATGTTTAGACCGGCCTGTTTCAGATGGCAAGGCTCAAGATAATTCCCGTCGAAAGGCTCTGCGACTTACACATGCACACACTTTAGCCACTTCCTTCCTTCCTTCCTTCCAAATCGTGGTCCGTTATGGTCAGTTTGGTTGTTAACGTGATAAACCTGTATCATGATTAGATGCTGATTGTTTTATACCAGTCATCGCGGTAAAAATATCTGCACGAAGCAATAGATGATACCCCTGATCAGATGTAGGCCACTTTCTGTGCGACTTCATCTATTACCTAAGTCTCTCTGAGCTGTGGAAATAACAGAGACACGAGGTTGTCTGAGATGCACGGCAGCCGGCGACTGAAGTATATGATCCCACCTCTATCCTAAGTGGGCCATATATCTGAAGATTTTGTATATGAAAATATCGACACGGGCATCCTGTTTGCTTCACACTGAGGAAGCATCATGTTTTGAATCCTTGCCAAATGACCTCAAGGAGACAAGCAGGCCTTCGACTACAATAGGGACCTTTTAGAGCCATGCTAGATTCGTATGAGTTAAGAATTGGTCAAATGATGATTTCGGAGCTTGAGTTTGTTGAAGCTTTGAAACTGAAAAAGATAAATGTTAGAAAGCGCCTCCAACTCAGGGGTAGACAACGCACCTGACCATCGGAAAACTTCTCCCATTGGAACTCTCAACGTATATCCACTTGACACACAAATGTATTCCAACAAGTCTCACGCGCAATTGGTTTGATTATCGTATCACTGGACGTCTTGTAAGATGGCAATGGCTAACCAGTTCTGTTCGCGTTAGGCCTTACCGGAATTTTGCTTATATTCATTTACAAGATTCGTAGCACAATCTCGAAGCCCAAGTGACTAATTTGAATAACAAAATGATGTGAATGACTTGCTGAAGCCACTCTATGAGGCGTGGCTTCTGGATCGGTCCTGCGTTCTAGTTCTTCGTTGCATACCCCTAGAGTCTGTCGGCGGCTCAAACGATTCAACTGCACAACACCCGTTAGCTCCCTTGTATATGTCGACAAAGTGCCTCGAGCTTGAAGCCTGTAGGGACAGAGAACTTGGTAGACTCTCAAGACATCATGTGATGGTATGGCGAAAGGAGGCCTGGGCGTGTAAGCTGAGTCTTCCGGCGGAGGCCCTGAGAACCGTACTTGCTCTCAATAAGTTGGAAAGGGAAACAAGGGACCCTAGCTGAGCAGATTATGTCGAAGTCCTTGACTAGGCAAGCCTGAGACTAAATACCGGGACACGTTAGCCCCTGAGTGTCAAGCGTAGCGTGTGGATGAGAGAGATTCTCTTACAAATAGCTATTCTAAGCGCTTTTCATAAGCATCGATTTTCTAAAGGGTGGAAGAGTCCCGGGTGCCCTTGGATAGTCTTGTTACTCGAACTTCGCCTGGGAAATCTGGGTACTTCCTTGAATACCCGGTATAGGCGATATTGGTGTTACTCGTAGACGAAGGGGGGTCGAGACTGGTCTCGGGACTCGTATGTCAGAAAAGAAACGGCCAGAGTATGCTTGTCCCTAAAAATATGGTTAGATAGCTTATGACAAGTTAATTGTGATCTGAAGTGCTTAAGGAAAATCGTTCCGCAACCTTGAAAGGACAGGATCATGCCGAAAAGCAGATCGGGGCCATTGCTTGAGGTATGAATGTGTATGAAACAGAATGCGAACCTGTATATTATTGCCCTGTCCTCACCAGTCTCATTGCGTCCTGTAGCGTGGAAGGTTAAAGTCCTTACCAGTTTACTCAAAGGCATGATGCTTTCTTCAGGCTTCTTTCCTCAGCCTCGAAGGGTCTTTCGGTAAGTCTGGGTGTCCTCCAACGAGACCCGGAGTTTTATTGCTGCCAATGCTTTATTCAGAAACGGGATGAAGAAACTCCTAGCTCCTTGAGAGTCCAGTTGTTCTAAGACCCCGTGATTTCAACTTGTCTTGTAAACAGCCGCCGCTGAGCGAGCTACGAACAACGGCTAACTCAGTGGGTTCTCAAGAAGTAATCTGGCTTTCTCCGTTGTAAAAGACCCCAGCCTTGAGATCTGCCTTTGCGGAATTCGAGGTTTCAAGCCGCAAGTTGTCCGACCTGACTAGATCATGCCAACGAAGGCCCCCAAGACATAGAGACGGCTGACAAGTCACTGGTAGTTCTCAAGCGCTCAAGAACGAGTGAATCGATATTGGAGAGACCGAAGAGGAGGTGATGGGTGTACTGGCGGCCTCGGCGTTGGCCTCTGTAGGAACCGGGGGCGACTTCAGCCCACGAGCTTTTCTGCTCAGCTTGAGTTCAGGGGGATTCGGTAGCATCTGGGCTTTCAAGTTGACGACCTAGCCTAATAGTAACTGTCAGTGACTGTGTCCAGTGTTCTGTGTAAGAGATATATGTGGTGATCTGGTTTGGGTCTTCCGACCTACATCATCAACTCAACGGAGCTGAGCCCCTGAGTGATGGCTATCGTGCCCATGAGGCCTTGCTGCTCGCGTTTCGAAAACAATCCAAGCGCCGTTTCCAATGCTCCTGAGGTGAACGGGGGAGCCGGGAGCGCTGAGGGATTCCCGTCCCTGTCGCTTGTACTGAAGCGTCCTGTATGGCCAGGGGACCACTGGAGTTTGCCCTTGGAGGAGTTTTCGTTAGTATACTGATCAAGATCCAAAGACGTGAAGTATCCTCAACTGTACGAAGAAGGCACCAAAGCCTCGAGTGCTTTCACACTGAGAGCGACCGCAACCTCGAACTCAATGGCCATTGTGCACTTGTGTTGACGCTGGACAGACTCAACAAGCTTCACGTTATCTCCGAGATACATACCTCTGTTCACGAGTGAATCCAAACTTGATTGCACATCAGGGAAGGGCTGGTGATGGTTACAGAGTGCCTAAGTGGCGGTCTTCACTGCCTTTAGATCGGAATGCCGCCCAACCTCCTAGAGAGTGGCGAGCGCTTAAGTGTAGTTGAGCCTTGCTCAGTCTTCGCTGAATCTAGAGTCTGTAGCTGGTCGAGGGAGACTGATGTGTTGAACTTTACTTGAAGTGCAAGCTGTTGATGCTTCTTCTCGGTCGGCGGTCGGTAGCGTCTCAGGAGCATGATGTCGACACCAGCTCTTGGTGTCTCCTTCGAAGAGTGAGAGCAAATTTCATATCTATAAGAAACAGATGAGTCAATGTGAGAACATTTCTAAGTATGTGAGAAGGCTGTATAAGGATCCTTACCGTGGTGATGTCGTGCAACGTCATGCTAGGTAGGGAGGGTCGTCCACCGCCAACTTGAGTGATCTTCAGCATGAAGACACACAGAAGCTTCAATATGTTAGAGCATGCTCGAGAGGCTTGGGGATATCGTGAAGCTTCACAGGAACGGGAGAAAATGCTGCGTTGGCGCAATGTGACAGAGTTAACACTCGGCGCTATAGGCCTGAAAATGGCTGCTATGGGTCCAAGATTGATACCTTACGAAATCAGCAGCATTATCAGACATAGGCAAGAAAATCACGTCACAAAATTCCGACAGGAATACTGAAGCAAAGTACCAGCAGGTCAAAGAACTGTTGATGAGTGTTTGCTGTTTGCACCCTGTTATTGTTTTGCCTTACTACTTTTCTTTGACATTTAGTAGTTTACCAGCAGCTTTGTCATTCATCAACATGCGTTACAGAAGACAATGAGATTGCAAACTGATTAGAAACACAGCTTCTTCTCAGGCACTGTTCCAGCGGAGTAGGCATATGGATATACTTATGGCATTGCAGTACTCATGAATTCTAATAGGCCTATGGCATACAGACTACGAAAACCCCAGTGGTTTATGGCCCTGTAGACGTCATTCAGGGGATGTAGTTCTCGTGTAACAGTTAATGATGGCCCCTATGCGAGAAGTCTCCGCACCCGCCGGCGTCGGTATCTGACACTATGCCATGTCGCTGCACCACCATGAGTGCTTCACAAACACGTTAAATCACATAAATGAAGCTTGAATATGTATTAGTGGCACCGGAGATCACATTCAGATAGTTTGCATCACCGTATCTTCATGATTTGTGCGTCCAGAGCGATCTGTCGTAGCTGTCGAAATAGAGGCTGTGTCACTGAACTTGCTCTACCCCTGGATCCCAAGCTTCACCGTGTCATGACCGCTACCGCCGGTGTACTCACCGTGGCCTTGCTCTCTACTGTATCTCCACTCGCTTCCCAAGCTCATAACAACTTCTCCCCCTCTTCTCCTCCAGCATCACCAACAACAAACACGGTAAGTCTCTTTCTTTCCTCAACGTCAGCATATCGCAACCCATATCAAGTGCCCTCTTATTGAGGAGCTCTTCCTCATCATATTTCATCGTTTTCTCGTGTTCTAGCACTTGTTGTTGCCCCTTGACTTGCTGCCGTTCGCGTGGCTCTCTGTGTTTTCTCGCGAGAACATCACGAGCTTCCCCTTCTTAACCACCACACATCGCACAGCGGGCTTCAAGATCACAATACCAGTGAGCTGAAGGATAACTCGTTATCGCCATAGTCAGCTTACGTTACGGTGCTCGTTGTTGCCGTTCGCGTGACTCTGTGTCTTCTCGCGAGAACATCACGATCTTCCCCTTCTCAACCACCACGCAACACGCAACAAGCTTCAGATCATAATAACACTGAACCTGAGGCTGCATTACCATCGTAATCGCTAGCTTGAGTTACAGCGCTCGTTGTTGCCGTTCGTGTGGTCCCCTTTGTTCTCGCGCGAGAAGCTCACGATCTTCCCCTCCTCAACCCGCCACACAACATACAACAGGCTTCATTTCAAGATAACACGGAGATGATAGCTATCTGTTCATCTCCTTTGCCATCCTGAGCTCCGGCGCTTGCTGTTACCCCTTCACTTGTCACCTTTCGCGTGGCCCTCAGTGTCTTCTCGCCAGGAGATCGCAATCTTCCCCTTCTCAAACCACCACACAACACACTACGGACTCCAGATCACAATAACAGTGAGCTGAAGACTACATCTTCATCTTCACCTCAAGGTTGACTTCTGGTGCTCGTTGTTACCCCTTGATTTGTTGCAGTTCGCGCGGCTCTCTGTGTCTTCCCGCGAAGAGATCACGAACTTCTCCTTCTCAACCAACAAACAATAAACAACAGGCTTCAGTTCGCGATAAATACTGAGTGGAAGCCTATCTAATCGTTTTCCATCGGATTCCTGCGTTCTTCCTCTCGTTGGCACCCCTTAACTTGTGGCCGCTCACTTCAACCTCCGCATCTTTTCAGAAGGGATCACGACCTTCACCTTCTCAACTCAACACCACAAAATCAACAGACTTCAGATCACAACAACTACGAGCTTGAGATTTTCCTCATCATAATAGTCGTCTTCTCGCGTTCTGGCGCTTTTTGTTGCAACTTCACTTGTTGCCGCTCCTTTGGCCTCCTGTGTCTTTCGCGAGAAGATCACGAGCTTCACCTCAACTCAACACAACACACAAAACAAAACAGACTTCAAATAATAATTCATACTAACTTTGAGACTATCTAGTGATACTATCGATCCCATCTCTCAAATTCAAGCAAAAACGCAGAACAACGCGCCGATAAGGTTAGTGAATTGCTGCCCCCTTATCAAACCATCCCCGCCGTTTCCTCTTCCTACAAGTTTTTCTTCCTCCTTACAACATCCATTTCCCCCCTTGCAACACCCATTTTCTTCCTTACAACAACCATCTTTCTCCTGAAACATCTACCTTCTTTCTTACAACATCCTTGTATCAACTTGAAAAAGTTCCCATCATCCTGCTGCTACTTGTTGGACCTCACTTCGCCGACGAGGTAAATGAACTGCTACCCCTCCTTCATCAAAACAACAAAGCCATCACCCCCATCAATTCTTCCTACACACTTTCCTTCTTCTTTACAGCATCCCTCCATCCACTTTAAGGGCGCATTATCGTGTTGCTACTTGTCAGGCCTCACTTCACTGGCAAGATTCATGATTCACTGTCGCCTGTGCAAGACATCAAAACCAGCACCTCCTTCTACTCTCCCCATACTTCTTTCTTCTTCCTTCAACATTACCATGTTACTCAAGTGATCGTATTGCTACTTGCCAGACCTCAACTTGCGAACGAGGTCGATGAATCACTGTTCCCACCCAGTCCCCCTTATCAAGACATCAAAACCATTTCCTCCTTCTCCGCTCCTCACACTTCTTCCTTCTTCCTTTCAACATCCTCCCTCAACTTAAAGCTAACATTGTCGCGTTGTCAGCCAACAGAACTCACTTCGCCCCTGGTGCCGTCATCACCATGTCGACACCCGAGTATCGGACGCCGCATACGGTTGCGTCTACCAACCGTACGCTTCGAAACGCTTTCTCTGCCCTGAACATGCACTACTCGGGCGATGAGGAGGAGTCGGAGAGCGATGGCTCTTCCAAATGTAAGTATCTCATTCCAGCATATCTGATTCTTCTCCCTGTTCTGCCTTGGCTGCGAGCCCATCGCGAGATGGTTTGATTTCCACCGAAAGCACGCCGGCCTCTTGAGTCTTGTCTTCTCAGTATCATCTTATATTTCATGCCGTCTGTTTTCTCCTCCATTACTTCCTTCTCCAGCGCCAAGTTGGGCTTCTTTATTTTATCGCTGGCCTCAATCTGTCAAGGGACGATTCTCTTACATGGCTCATCTTCTGGAACTTCTCTCATCTCTTTTGTATCACATCCAAGAGGAAAAACTGGCGTTTCTATTCTTTTTTCCCTTCTCTGTCTTGCCTGTCCTTTGACATGAAGTCGGAGTCTTCGTGGTTTGATTTCTGGTGAAGACACCCGTTTCTCACGCCAAACGTCTTTGAAATTCCTTCATCCCCTTCTCGTTCCTTCGATGAGAAAAGTTCCTCGCGCTTCCTTGGAGTATCAACGGCTACTCTCCTGTGTCGTGGTGACTCTGGGGATAGCCCCTTTTCGTGCTTTCTGGTGAGCAAGCAGGTCAGGGGCTTTTCCCGAACAAGCTTCCCTTTTCATTATTTTCGCCATTTCTGGAACAAGCAGATGTACTAACAAAGTCCAGCCTCTCCTAGCCGACCGCTCTTGAGTTCTAAAAGGTAGTTACTGGTTTGAGCACGAATTCAAGTTGAACTTTGCTGACAGAAGTCCACAGCATGCCGTTTCTGACGCAGAAAGAGGATGTTTCCCAGCCTGAACACACTTCTTATCCCTATAGCGACACTTATCAGGCTGGCCAAGATAATGCCGAGCCTGCCACTCAGGTCGTGGAGAACCAGACGCAGTCGGTGCCTATAGGCAGTTTTATGCCTATGGACGAGTTCGCTCGACCCATCACCACCCTGCCGGCTAACGTGGGAGTCGACAACGAACACCGAGAGTTTGACGCCCAGTCTATTTACCCTGGGGATGCCTGTCTGTTTGTGGCCAAGTGAGTAACTTGTTTCTTTGTCGTGTAATACATGTACTAACCTTGGGCCCAGCCTCCCTCAACACGTCGATGATCTCACCTTGAGGGTTTCTCTCACCAAGCACTTCGGAAAGTTTGGTACAGTCTTCGTTAAGGTCAAGCGTGATCGCATCAGACACATGCCTATGGCCTTTGTTCAGTACACTGTGAGTTGACCATGATAATCGCTAGTTCTCTTTGACACACGATGAACTAACCTCTCATTAGCAAATCAAGCATGCCGATGTTGCGGTGCGCGAGGCCCGTGGAGATATGATCCATGGCCGTGCTATTCGAGTTGAGAAGTGCGGCGGAAACCGTGCGTCCTCCCGGCAAAACTTCTATGTCCAGATGCTAACTTCCAATAGTCTCCTACATTATCTGGCGCAAAGACACTCACCCCGTTCTCGAAAAAGAGGCTCTTTCTATTTTTTCCCGCTATGGACCAGTCAAGAAGGTCGAAATTCTCGACTATGATGCTCAGACCAAGCTCGCCGTTCCTCCCAGTCTTCGTATACTGTACTCCAGATTTGACCCCAAACGCAATGTCATTCAGGTAAGTTCTATTGCAGACAACTCCTTTAATCGTAGAGCTAATATAGTTTAAGGACATTGGCCCTAACACGCCATTCGTCATCATGGCTTTCGATCCCAAGATGGTTCAGAAGCGTTCTGACCGCCCGGCCGACGATCAAACCTTTATGGAGATGTACGAAAAGGACTGTCGCTCAGTGTTCTTCGGCGGACTGCCTCACTATGCTGACGAGGCCATGGTCTACCGACTGGCTGGCATCTGCGGTCATATTCGTTCTGTTGATCTACGAACTTCCCCTGACCAGGACGGTGGTCGTAAGTAACTCCCGTCCGTGAACTTGGTCTCAACTAACTGTTCCAGTCCCTCACCCTTGGGCCTTCGTCGAGTACGACGAGTTTGATGTCCCTGACAGAGCCATGGAAGAATTCGTAAGTTCTTCCTTTGTCTTCCGTCGGGATCCGAGTGCGTACCGAATGTCTGCTAACACCTGTCCCAAGAATGGCAAAGAAGTTGAAGGCTGCATCCTTCGGGTCGAACGAAAGAGAACCAAGCCCGCCCCGGAAGCTGTTGCTGTTCCTCAAGCCATCGGAACTCGTCTGCCCGACTCTGGGCCCAACTACCCCAACACTGGTTTCCGCTTTCCAGACCCTGGTTCACGCTTTCCAAACACTGGCCCCTCCCGTGTTATTAAGTCTGGTTCCTCCAGAATGCCTGGCAGTACAGATGATGCGCGTATGTACCCATCACCCCTCCGTCCGATCAAGCGTCCCCATGGTCGCTTCAATTCTCGCATCGTCTCTGCGGCTGCTACTCCCAACCACCGCCGCATGGTTTCGAGCACAGGCCTCTCTCAAGAGGAACACGAGTTTCTAGAGCGCCATCGCCTGGAGGACTTACTTGGGCCGGAGACTGTACAGCCCAGGCCTATTCCGACCTTGGCAGTTCCAGCTGCCAGCTTGGACTCGGTCACTCCAGTCCATTCTCCCGAGAAGTACGAGTCAGGTAACGCAGTTCGGTTCGCTCCGTCGCCGAGCACCCTGCCGTCTCATGCCGGGTCATCTCCCATTCCCCTTCAGATACCCGCTCCTCCTGCAGAGTTCAGTCCGCCAAACCTCCGAGCTTTCAAGGACCGCCTCGCTGCAGATGCGCAGTCGCGGGTTACGGCCTTTTCACCTGCTGCAGAGCTTGCTGCGAGACGATGTGAGGTTGCCGCTGAAGACAAGGCCAACGGCAAGGGACACCGCCGTGCTGTTTCCATGTTCATCACATCTACCTATCCGCCTCCTCTTGACCTTTCGGAGAGTGACGACAGCACTTGGCGCGAGAGTGGAAGCTCGCCAGACGAGCAGGGCACGCGGAAGAAGAAGGCAAAGAGTTGCCTCATCCGTCGTCGCCATCTGTCTGAGGAGAACTTGAAGCGCAACCTCTTGTACCAGTCCAAGCTCAAGGGAACCTACGCTTCCGAGGAGATGATGCGCGGGAGAACGCTCACTCGCGAGACCGACGGGGCCCGTGAGAAGAGTGGCAAGTCTCGAAAGAGTGATGCCACAGAGCGAGCCAAGGAAGGACAGGTCGTTGTTGCCTCTCAGCAAGCCCCGGAGGGTCAGCTTGTCGTTGCTGCTCAGCAGCAAATCTACCAGCCTGCGATGCCATACGCAAATATGGTACCGCAATATCCACCCACAATGCCTCCCATGGGTTATATCCCCATGCCACCTTCAGCCATGGCGCCGGTTACTGCTCCGGGTGGCTTCACGTACATGGATGTGCTCCAACATCCTCATCTGCATGCCCACGAACAGATGCAGGTGTACCCGGGCACCTCTCACCTTGGTTATGCAGGCCCAGGGCCATCCCAGGTGCAGTATGCTGGTCCCCCATATCCCGCCCCCATGTACCAAGGGCAACCTCAGGTGCCATTCCAGGCTCACCACCAACGCGAGTATCACGAGCCCATGACTGTGTCTCAAGATGCTCGCAACCACCCATACCAAAGCCATGGTCGACCTCAGTACCAAGGCCGCCGCCATGCTTCATACGCGCATCCTCAGCAGATGCATTACCAGGGGAATTACAGCGGTATGCCCCACTCCAACTTCACTCCCCGGGGACCAAGAGAGTCCTTCCACCAGAGCCGCCAGCGACTGGAAGCAGAGCGCTACCGTCGCTATAACTCTTAGATATCCAGACGCCCTGCCACAACCTCTATATCCAGGTATATAGTAGATGGCCTCTTGGTGTTCAACTTGTCTCCGACCACCGACCCCGATCCTCCAGCTTGATCTTTTTGGCGCCTTTATTCGACATTTCTCATCTTCTCTTTCGATTTCCTAGTTTGCAAGTGCTATCCACAGCTATATATCCATGCGAGCCTAGGAGCCTAGGCTCAGTCGCCATTTCTAAAGCTGGACCTGATCGCTCTTTAATGACTTTTTTTTTAGTTCTCAAAAAGTTTTATTCGCAACTAGCCACAGGTTTTTTAATCCCCCGCCAGACACATCACAACACCAGCATGCTAGGCATGCCTTTTCCCCGAGCCACAGCACAAAGACAGACGCCAGGATTTACAAGAGACATCACCCGATCGATCATATCGGCTTGGATGCCCTTAGACAGAACAGATCTTCGACACGGCAGGGTTGCATGAGACTGGATTGCTTTCGAACCACGGTCAGATACGAGAGACGAGGTGTCTCTGTGGTTTTCTCGCCTATGTACGGATTTGTTTACTTCACGGTTTCCTTTCATTTCACTTCCTTTCTTCACTGTTCTTGATTTATATTGTCAACCCCCCTAGAAAAGCACAAAAAAAGAGCATAAGAGAGCAATCTCACCAATGGGACTTTGTCCCACCAAAACTCTTGTCCCCAATGCACCCAATTGTGAATAAATGAATGAATGACTGAGTGAGTGAGTGATTGTGACGATGTGACTGAGACCGACGAAAAGGGCCGAAAGTTGCCACATCTAATGATATGATATGATATGATGTCCCTCAGCTTGCTCAGGTAGATTCAGCGTCGGCCGATCATCCATCGTGGGCCGTGATCATGCGGTTTACAGTGGCCCAAGGATGCTACAGTGACCCCCACTCTCCGTAGTAAAAGCGACAAGCATTTGATGGTCCAGATTTCCTCGATGCAGTCAATTTGGCGATAGAACGTTACTAAATCGGGTGTAGATGGAGGTTCTATTCCTACGCTAACTAATCATCCCAGACCAGCCAAGCCAGGAGCGACTTTTTTTAATTGACTTATTTGCAATTTTTCTCGCGCGCTCTCTCTCTCTCTTCCTTCGTCTTCACTTATATTCAATTTTCAACTAAAGGAAGATACAACCGCTTCTCATCAGCAAAGAATCGTCAACTTGAAATTCACTCATAATGGGCTTTCCCTCGAACACGGCGTCCAATGCCGTCATCTATGTCACTTATGCCCTGTTCCTGTTTGTCTCCGATCTCGCTTACATTTTCGTATTGAAAGCTAATCATCACAACAGACTCATGGGAACTGGCATTGCTTGGAAGATGAGAAATCAGTCAAAGGCCGATTTTCTTTCAGGAAATGGAACTCAGACGGGTCAGAAAATCCCCAGTTACGAAATGCTTGTGAGAGGCGACAAGGCAACTTTGCTCCTCTACTCACAGACATCTCAACTTCAGCCCAACCTGCTAGGAACACAGACTAACCACCAGAACAGCCTTCCCTCTGGCCCTCAACTTCATCGCCTCCGGTGAGTAGAGCCGAAAGAGCTCTTGCTACAACAAACTCCGGAGCGGTGGCAAACTGCAACATGTCAGCAAAGACGAAGAACACGGGCCGTGAGACCTCGCACAGAGACCACAGCCTGAAACTTCTCGGTCGAGTATATACCAGTCAGAAGATGAACGAGCAGGTTCGTACAATGAAAGAAGATCTTCCTTCTCTCCCCCCTTACCCCTCCTGAGATGCTCTGAGACTCTGTTGCTACTAACCCCATCCAGCTTAGTTGAGGTCTTTCTTCACTGAGCTGGGCAACTCGAACTACCTGCTCCAGAGAGGCAATCTCGGGAGGCTGGGGGGAGAGGATGCGGCTCACTACGGGCGCTGAGTTGACGTATCGTCTGGATCCAACCTCGGAGCATGTTTGCTACGGCAGACATGTCTGTTCTTCTGGGGAGATCCTGGCGTGCGACGACGAAGCTGAGATTGTACCGTAAATACTCGATCAAGTTAATGCTTGCGTGGGAAAAGTGTTGCCGCTCCAATCTATCCCCTGCCCCCCCTACAACGTTGGAATGACAACTGACTCTTGTAGCTCTCGGATCCGGCATTCTCTTCTCGTACCCTGAGTTGGCCACTATTTCCGGTGTCCAGGGCATGATCGTCTACGCTCTTGCGTCTTCGCTGCCCATGCTCATCTTTGGGTACCTTGGCCCTATCATCCGACGACGATGCCCTGAGGGGTTCGTCCTCACCGAGTGGACTCGCCAGCGATATGGTATTATCACTATGCTGTATCTGAGCTTCATGTCTCTTGTGACCTTGTTCTTGTACATGGTTGGTGAGCTGTCGGCTATCGGACAGGTTGTGAATGCCATGACTGGCCTCAAACCTCTTCCGATTATGATCGTTCAGTGCGCTGTCACAACTATCTATACCTGTGAGTTTGACTGCGTTTCGGTCAGATGACTTTGTCTAACAGTCTCCAGCTCTCGGCGGATTCAGAATCTCGTTCATCACCGATGTTGCCCAAGGTACCATGGTTATCGGGCTCGTCATTATCGCCGCCATCACCATTGGCGCAAAGACTGAGATCCAACGACCTCTCATCGAAGAGTCTGGTCTTACCAAGTCCAACCTTCTCGGCTGGCAGCTTCTGTACATCCTACCTGTTGCTGTTTTGACCAACGACTTCTTCCTCTCCTCCTTCTGGCTCCGAACCTTTGCCTCCAAGACTGACAAGGATCTTCGAATCGGTACCACCATCGCCACGATCGTCATCCTGTGTATCCTCACTCTTGTTGGTTCCACTGGTCTGATCGCCGTTTGGTCCGGAGCTCTGTCTCTCGAGGACGCAGCTGGTTCTGGATCAGTGGCCTTCTTCGTTCTCCTCGAGACCCTTCCCAGCTGGGTTGTCGGCATTGTCCTTGTTATGGTCGTCACCATGAGCACAGCTGCCTTTGACAGTCTTCAGTCTGCTATGGTATCCTCCGGTTCTAACGATCTCTTCCGCAACAAGCTCAACATCTGGTACATCCGTGCCTTTGTCGTCCTCATCATCATCCCCGTCATCGTCATTGCTCTCAAGGCCCCCTCCGTTCTTCAGATCTGGCTCATTACCGATCTCATCTCCGCCGCTACAATTCCCGTCCTGGTAATTGGTCTCGTCGATAAGTTTTACTGGTGGCGTGGCTTTGAGGTCGTTGTCGGCGGTCTTGGAGGTATCCTGACCGTGTTCATCTTTGGATGTGTCTACTATGGTAACGCTCAGGAGGCCGGTGAGCTTCTTCTTGTGCAGAAGGGTCTCTACGGCAATGACTGGAGTGCCTTCGGTGCTTTCGTTGCTGCCCCTGTTGGAAGTATCCTCTGGGGCTGTGGTGCTCTCGCCCTCCGTCTTTCCTACCAGTACATGTCTGCCAAGATTCGAGGACATCGCTTTGATGCTCTTGATCGCCCCGTGGACCCTCGTCGTTCGAGCACCGAGGAGGATGTTCCCACTGAGAACCTCGTTTCTTCGACCCCTGGCAAGTTCTTTTAAAGAGGGAGGGGACACTAAGCAGATGCCTTTGGATTCTGTTCTATCAAAAAAAGTTTGGAAATCGGTTGGGGTTTTGATATGAGATCGGTTTCGCGGTTGGATGGTTTGGTGAAAAGTAGTCGATAGGTTAATCAAGAAGATTTACACCAGTATTTAAGCCTAAACCTAATTGTTCAACTCGGTAGTTCCCATGCTGCAACTGTTTTACAGACCTGCAGCACTAGCCTAGAACTCGCATAGCATGAGAATTACTATGTCTGCCAGCTTAATCATTTATTTTGTCCTGGTAAAAACAGAGCCTGGATACACTGCTCTCTCCCCTAGTGATGGCACTCAGTTTATATGTCAAGACACCAGGAATACCACAGTCACAGCCTGCTATAGTGGCATCCCCAGTAATCCACAGTCCAGCACAAATACCACCAGCACAACATCACCATCAAATCAATTGATATGTTCTCATATGCCTTTCAGTGATACTGTCTCCAATACCACATTGTGCATCTGGATTTCAGTTATGCTCTGATACACCATCACACACAGCAATTGACCTCTTGTACTGAATTGGAGAAGTACTTGGTAACCGTCCATTCGCCAGTCTCAATGCAAAGGTATTCTAGAATATAGTACAAAACATGCTCATCGTACAATATACACTCTCATTTTACATGTTCCCTCCTCCTCCTCTGCCCACTAATATCATGAGCATTCCAGCATATTTATACAATTTTTGCACCTTTATATTTTTATTTCAGAGGCCCTTCCCATCCAGCTCGCTTGGCCTGTTCCCTAGTGATCCAGTCCTGCTCCTCCTGGAACGCCTCTAGAGTTGTTGGAGAAATGGTTCCCCATATGCGCCATTGGCCAGATTGGAATGTCTTCTCGCTGATCTGTCGTGAAACCACCACGTATTCAATCTTGTCCTGCACCTTGGTGCTCCCGGGGATAAGCTCGCCCGTGGCCTTCTTGTATTTCGCTACCCTTTGTGTCGAGGCAATCGCAACAACGGCCTGCTCTGTGCTGTGCTCCTTATCGTGGGGGTTCACGTTGTGGACCTGGTGTGCCATTACACGAGGGTACGCCCATGTCGAATTGAGCTTGACCAACTCAAATGTGACACGCTCAGCGGGATTTCGACGATCGATAGCGGCGATGAGCTTCTTTCCGAACTGGCCCAGACATAACTCGTTGATAGCAGCCTTGTCACCAGCAGCAAAAGCCCCGAGCATCTCTATGTACATGTTCTTCGCTGTGGGTGCGATCTTGCTTCGGGCGATCTTCCACTTGGGTCGTGTTGTCCAGTCGGGCATAGACTTGAGCTTCAACTGGAGGAGAGACAGGTATTCGAAACCGAATTGTCGGAGCCGGTACCATGAGTAGTTGAGTAGATTGGAGGCGCCGGAGGGGTATCGTGAGAATGGGAGAGAGACGAATGTGCCTTTGAGCTGTTAGTTTTCACTCATGGTTCAAATTACTTGTCTACAGTCTCAATTGGCGCATTGAGAAGTCGGGGATCCTAACGATCTTCATGATAACTCACCAGGAAATAGAGGACCACCTCCACCCTTAAAATACTCATCGTTGGCCTTCTTCTGGATCGCCGACATCGATTGAGTATCCGTCTTCTTGGTATCCTTAGAAGCCGCCTTCTGCATCTCTCGCAGAATCTTTCCCTTGGAGGGCATGGACATGTATCGACATTGAACCCTCGCCGCTCCGAGAACGCTCTGGCGCAGAGCGGCCGGGCGTAGCGCCTTTGCCGAGAGAGACATTGGCGAACCTTTTGTTACGAATTTTCTGAACTGGGAGAATCGAAACGTAGGAGTCGATTACAGGGACACCCGGTGGTTACCCGCGGCGCAGGGTCATTATCGAGCTCAAGCTGGCTTCGGCAAACTACGTCGTTTGCCGTTGAAGAAATTCTTGGGTTCTGGGCTGATGGCGGATCAAATATGCCCCGCTGACCGATGCTGGTGGGCGGTGAAAATGTGGGGGATCTCCAGGTGGAAATGGACCAATTGACACATGCTAGACATGTGTAAACTATCAACGTCCCCCCAATTGCAGAACCGCAACTTTACAACGACATCACTGCTCCACGGCCCGAAACTCGACCGAAGGGTCAATTTTGGTCCTGTACCGTTGCTATTATCATATCTCATGTTATCAGACACTCGGTGGGCCAATTGGGCTCCAGTAAACAGCTTGCGACAGCTTCAAACTCGACATCATACATAAACACCAAAATTCCCCATCATGAGGGCCACACAAACCCTCCTCTCAAGAGGCTTCTTCGGCCGTAGTATGGATGAGCTCAGGCGGCGTACGCAAATAGGTAGGCTCCATCCAAGCTTCGTAATGTTCTGAAGCTAAATGTTGCAGCTGTGAGCTTCGAGGCTATCAAAGGCGCTACACAGCCCAAGCCTCTTTACGAGTTCAACACCCCCGATAGCGTTCGCGACTGCATCATCATGACTGACAAGACCATCGGCGGCTTCTCAGAGAGCAACTTCGACTTCCACAAATCCACCGACGCCAACAACGACCCCAAGATACCCTCTGCTTATGCCCGTTTTCATGGCAACATCTCTACTCGCCTCCCCTCCGACCGCCCCAATATTCAACGAACTGGCTTTGCTGGCTTCCGGTCTCCGGATCAAAGGCCAACCGCCTTCGGCCGTTCCATGTGGGATATTGATCCATACATCTACCTCGCCCTGCGTGTCAAGTCGGATGGCCGCAGTTACTTTGTCAACTTGCAAACCGAGAGTGTCGAACCATCAGATTTACATCAACATCGATTATTCCCCAAACGCCCGGGCCAATGGGAAACAGTGCTCATAAAATGGAACGACTTTGTGAGGACGAATCACGGTTTTGTGGTGGAACCTCAGACTGAGATGCTTCGACAGAAGGTCTTGACTGTGGGTATTGGACTAACAGATCGTGTTGATGGTCCATTCGAGTTGTGTATCGAGAGAGCGTGGGCCACCAATGATCCCAGTGAGGTTGAAGTGGCAGAAGAACCCAAAATTGAGACTGTGGCACAGGGAGGCCAGCTACGGAACAAGAAGGGCGAAAAAGTACGGTGGTAGACCAACAAGCATTATTAGTGTCACATGGGGCATGCAGCATGATTGCGTGGGTATTCGTAAAGTTTCATGTTCTTGGATATAAATCCTCTCTAGGACGGGTTGAGAGACTACCCGTCTCTGTATAAATAAACGGTATAATGAACTCCCATATGTCGTTTCAAGCAATGCCAATGATTCAAATTTGCCATTACCAATGCCTACCCGTCAAGACTGAGTGATTCAGCAGTTTTTCGCAATGACACATACGCTGCAGCGTAATCTGCAGCCAGAACCATATCCCCAGTCAGCTTCATGATCATCGCCTTCTTTGCCATCATTTGGCATTGCATGTTCATGTCCTCGACACTTGAGTAATGATCAAAAGACTTTTGCACTGCCGCGAGAGCTTTCGTCATGTATTCCGATCGTTTGGCTGACTTGGGTTCGCATTTACCAGCAAGTCCCATGTTGGCGTCAGCGAGGTAGCTGTAGAGCTGGGCTGTCAGACTCTCAGTCTCGCACTCGAGAGAACGGGGTAAGATAGCCAACAAGAGCTGAGAGGCTGCTTCAAATTCCTTCAAAGAGACCAGAATATTCGACACGCAGCCGATGGCTTGCCAGAGGCAGGGTATCAGACGAGCTCCCCACGATATGCTCGCTGCCCGCATTGCTGTCGTGAACCCTCTCTGCGGCCGGCCACACTTATCAAGAAGAGAGGCTTTGAGGAGTAAGAGTTTGACCTTGAGTACCACGTCCTTCTTCTCATTTTCTAACTGCGACATCATGCTGTCGACTTTTGCAAACGCTGCTTGAAGATCTCCACGACGAGTAAGATAGTCAATGTGGAGGGTGTCTACCAAGAACGCCATGTCAGGTTCTAGATCATCCATCTTTGATTGGAGGATCTGAGATAGAAGCCGTTCAGCTCCTTCGAGATTGTTGTGATGTAAGTCTCTTTTCAACTTGATGACACCTCGGCACTTGTGCCAGTACTGGCTGGGCTTCCAGGATCTCAGTGAGTTATCCTCCAGGCTTTCCAATTTAGCCATTGCATCGTCGTATTTTCCCCTTGAAGCGAGTAGTAGAGCGAGTCGGCAAGTCAACTTCAGTTCATCATCAAAAATGGCATTGCGGGCGTGGCATTTCAGGAATACCTCGCAGGTTGCTGACGATAGGGTCGAGAGGCCAAGCCTGTCCCAGAGAGCTGAAGCGAGTGAAATGTGTGTCCCAAACATGTTGTTCATATTCCTCTCTACGATGATGTGAGAGCTTCGCACGATCGACTCAAAAGCCGTAGCCACGCTGTCACCGTTCAATAGTCCGAGCTTTGCTTCGCTGAGGAGAACCGAGCTCCAAAGCGTGAACATGCCTGTCTCTCTGGCCTTAACACGGAGAAAGGCCAAGCTTTCTTTGCCAGTACCGAGCAGGCTATTCGATTCCAAATCCTGGACGAGATCAGGATGGGCACGGCCGAAGTGGAAGAGCCAGTTCAAGGCAAAGTTGAGGCAAGTCATGTCTCGGTTCTCTCTCGCTGTCGACACGGTTTCAAGCATGGCTGCTACAGCTTCTTTGTAACAACCGAAGTCGGCTTGCAAAACAGCCAAGTTCATCAAAGCGTATTGGTAGAACAGGCGATCTCTGTTCTGCATGGTGTAGTCAAAGTAACGGTGCAAATAATCAAATGCGGTGGGATAGTCTCCAGCTCTCCATGCATCGAGGAATCTGCCCCACGTTAGTCGAAAGGTTCATCGACGTTGATGAGAGATGACGTACTTGAGATAGTGTGTGAGACTTGGAATGAGATAGCTGTCGTTGAGTAGATCATGAAACTGATGACGGATTTCGAGGGGTATCCTGTTTCCAAATTCTAAATGTGTCAGCACGCAAGATCATATGAGTTTGGAAATGACTGACTCTGCATCTGCTCGATTTGGAACTCCAGGAGACTCTCGATGTCATCTGTGCTCACGGGAAGCGATCCACTTTGGTCTCCCGTGAGCATATCACCATACGCCACAGAGGCCAAGTCCATAACGTTCTTGAGGTCCCAATCTTCCTGCTCGCCCACCAAGAGAACATTGTCGAAACTCAGCCGTCCGAAGCCTGGAACCTTGCGCTTGAGATAAGGGGCTGTTGGTTGTCGATATCGGACAAATTGTTTCCATAGCTCTGTACAGTCGTGGAAGCGTAATCGCTGGTACTCAAGACGCGATCTGCGCACAAAAGCGCCAAAGGGAGAGTTGGCAGAGAGCCTGATGCCTTCTTCCTCTTCCACTGGCTGGCCCAACTCAGCCAATCTCTTACGTTCCTCCTTGGTTTTGGCCAACAAACCGGATAGATTGTCGAAAAAGTTGTGCAGTGCATCCAATGAGTTGATATCCCATAGTTTGCCCAAGAACTGATCCCATAACCTCCGTCCGGGCATGCCCATGAGAAAGGGGTAGCTCCCAAGAAGCTTCTCAAACTCTTTGATGCTTATGACGAGGCTGACGGTTTTCTCTGCCTTGCTCCATCTTTCGGACTGGTCGGCGGATGATTTTGGTGAAAAATGATCCATGAGATGAGAGGTGACAAAGGAGAGCACAGGAAGGATAGCATCACTTGGGACAGCTCCTTCAACATAGAGCTCTATGAGAGCGAGAAGGCCAATCTTGGCCGGGTTGAGATAGCGAGCCATTCTGAGTCGGAAGCAATCACACTTTTATAGCGAGTGATGGTAAATGATGAAGATGTGAACAGTCATAGAGTGAGAAAGGTTCAAGAGAGCGCCCTTCAAGTCGGCACCAAGACGCGCCTGTCGAATTGTTAACAGATGAGATCACTCCTGCCCGGGCAGATATGATCTAGCTACCTTAACGGTATTCTGGCCTTTCCATCTGAGTCAGCAACTCCCATTCGATGAGATTATCAATAGTTGCCTCTCGGTTGGCGCGTTTGGTTGTAGAACGTTTCGTTACTGTTGTTGTTGTTTGGCCGGGCCATCTTCGGAGTATCCGAGTCAAGGCGACTTAAAGTGGGATGACACAATCTCAATTGGTGGGCATGTATCACGACGTCCAAAGCAAAAGAGTCGGGATACACTGGATAAAAAGGACTCTGGTCATACTAACCCAACCCTGATGTGCCACTTAGTCGATACAGTGTCTTGCTGAATTCAAGTTCTTGACTTCATTAAATGTGTCCAAGACTGAATCTAAACAATTGGCTTAGATGAAGAGACCAACGGGCTTGAATGATGTCAGGACAATATTTAGAACATGCTTGGAACAGGATAGAGATTGAGTTCGGTTTAGACTTTGGGATGCATGAGCTAATATGAGTGGCTCTTACGACAAGACTCGCAGGCATTCTGGATGAGAACACTAGAAACCTGATGGCATATCCGGTCTCATGTCACTTAGCATGCGTAAGAATGATGGTTCAGATTTCAACAATCAGTCAATTCGAGTCTAGGGAACATGTACAAGGTATCTCCAGAGGGAGTAGTCCATGATGGAGTAGTCAAGCAATTGTCCAACGCATGAGCTGTCAACAGATCACACTTAGGAAGCCTTGTCCTTGTTGTGGTAGTTGACCTCGTCGTTCCAGCTGTGCATAGTCAGTATGATATTCACAAACGTGGTAGAGCATCATAGCTCGGAGCTCAGTGGCGTGAGAGCTGGCATCCAAGCTTCTTGAAGCTCTTTTAAGCTCTTGCCCAGAATGATGTCACAACTTACAAGAGAGTCTGTAAAATGTCAGTAAAGTGCCATTGAACCAGAATATCCACTGCAAACTCACCTTGTCACCGTTACCCCACTGGTAGTTCTTGGAGCGGATGTTCTGGTAAGGGTACTCGGTGCGCTCCTCCAGAGGAGGCAGATGGCTCCAGTGCTCCCAATGCTCGTTCCAGAGCCAGTAGGCGTTGGCACCGGCGGCGATGAGGCAGGGGGCGACACCACTTCGATCTTGTTAGCCATTGCTATCCCAACGCATCATCACGACATCGTCAACTCCAACTTCCGATGGCCCGGGTTCCAAGACAGATTCGTAATTCGCTCAAGGGTTCGGATTTGGACGTACTAGAGGGAGATCTTCTTCCACAGCTCTGTCCATCGTCAGCAACCAGATCCAAAGCATCCAATTGACCCAATCCTGCGTCGTCGGGTGTCGAACTCACCAGTGGTACCGGCAGCGTGCTCCTTGATGTGCTGACGCTCCTTGATGAACTCGTTCTCGGCGGTGCTGGCAAATCGGCGCTGGAGGGGAGCGCGGAGCTGCGCAGTGGCGCGCGTGGCAGCGCGGGTGAATCGTACAGCGGACATTGTAGACGACGTTGTTGTTGTTCGCTTTGACGGTTGGTGAGTCTAAGGCAAGTTTGTGATCGATCAGGTCATTCTTCGGTTAGAACCGCCAATGAAAGTTGCCTCAATTGTAAGGTACCAATTTCCCCCGGCCGATGACAGAGCGCACGTGATCTCGTGCTGGGGGCGCGACGTCGAAGGCTCAACACCACGCGGTGGGGCTCTTCGTCATTGTAGGGATCGCGGCCTCCAGCTCTTGAGCGTCTTGTTGTTAAACGGCAATTACTTGATCAAAACGATTCACGCCCGTCTCTTCTTAAGTTTCGGGCTTATATACGACAGTATCTCCCCGATATATCTCTCTATAGCTGCCAATTCGTCCGTCTCCCAAACTCATCGCGAAGTTCCTTCACCCTTCAGCTCATGGTCTCCACATCGTCAGTACCGCGGGATGAGACGTGAGGCGTTGATGAGAGTTGCTTCTTGTACTCTATGAGGCTTTTCAACACCAGGTTCGATAACTCATAAGTTGCAACCATGGCGTTTCGGATAACCACCTGGAACGGTGAGTTTCGCCGCCCCTCTCTTGGCTTTCCCACTAACACCATCTGCAGTCAACGGCATCCGGTTCGTGATTCACAGCGAAGAACCCTAAACTCATCCTAATGACCCGTCGCCACAGAAATCCTTTCGGTTATCAGCCTTGGAGAGAAAAGAGAACCTTTCAAGTACGCTCTCTCATCTAACAATCTGCACCTAACCTCCTCAACTCACAACCACGCAGGCTATGTTTGAGATTCTTGAAGCAGACATTGTTGTTATGCAAGAGACCAAAATCCAGCGAAAGGATCTTCAAGATGACATGGTTCTCGTTCCCGGTTGGGATGTCTTCTTCAGCTTACCGAAGCACAAGAAAGGTACGGCACTCACCCTCATTTATTCGCCGCAACGCCTGACAATCTTCAGGATACTCTGGCGTCGCTATCTACACGCGCAATTCGAAATGTGCGCCCATACGAGCAGAAGAGGGTGTCACCGGCATCTTGACAGCTCCAAAGTCTACAACCAGGTACCGCGACCTCCCTGAAGACCAGCAGATTGGTGGCTATCCCCGGCCCGATCAACTTGACGGCATCATCGACGAGGCGGCTCTTGACTCTGAAGGTCGCTGTGTCATTCTCGAGTTTCCAGGTTTTGTGCTCTTTGGAGTTTACAGCCCTGCAACCCGAGATGAGAGTCGTGATGACTTTCGCACTGGTTTCTTCCAAGCACTGGAAGTGAGAATACGGAACTTGGTCGCCGCTGGCAAGCAGGTCATCCTTACCGGTGATTTGAACGTCGTACGCTCCGAGCTGGACTCAACCAATGTTTCAGAGACACTACGCAAGGAAGGGATAGAACTCAGCGACTGGATGAACGCACCTGTGCGGCGCATCTTCAACCAACTCATATTTGAGGGAAGTGTGCTAGGCGAAAGAGATGAAGACCGTGAAAAGCCTGTTCTCTGGGACCTCTGTCGTTGCTTTCACCCGGAGCGAGTGGGGATGAACACATGTTGGGATACCAAGCGGAACACACGACCTGCAAACAACGGCAGTCGGATTGACTACGTCTTGTGCAGCGATGGCATTAAGAGCTGGTTCAACTACTCCAACATTCAGGAGGGCTTGATGGGATCTGACCATTGCCCAGTCTTTGCGACTTTGTCTGACAAGGTGACGGTGGGCGACAAAGAGTGTGCGTTGCTCGAGATGATGAACCCCCCGGGTATGTTCAAAGGGAACGAGCGTCTTCGAGACTGGACCCCAAAGGATCATCTTTCTTTGTCTGCAAAGCTGATACCAGAATTTGACCGCCGGCAGAGCATCCGCGATATGTTCACAAAGAAAGCCGCCCCTCTACGAGAGTCGACGAGGACAGACACACCTGCAGAACCCCTGAATAACGGAAATATTAGCGCCTCAGGGTCACTCGACAAAGCAGAGGAAGCTTCAGGGTCTTCGACCAACGCCTCCTCCACACCGAGGCTGGGCGAGACTACCAACTCAACCAAGCTTTCAGCATCCCAGCCTAGCTCCAAAAGACCTGGAACGGCCGCCGACACGACAAGTCGACCATTCAAGAAGACCAAGTCTTTTACAGGCGCCAACGACACCAAGAGCAAGGTGGCGCAGGGCCAACGAACATTACAGGGATTCTTCAAGCCAAAAGCTCCCGCGGCTCAAGAAAGCAAAGCAGAGCTAGAAGCGGCAAGTTCGACGCCATCTACAACAAAGAAACCTACAGGATCAGGGAAAGCGCCAGTAAGCGCGCAGAGGCTATCGAATACCCCGCAGGCTACACTTGCAGAAAAGTCATCATCAACAGTCCCTCTACGCAGCAAGGACCCCGAACCCTCGGACAGGGTGTTTGACCCGATCGAGGCGAAGGAGTCGTGGTCCAAGCTGCTGGGCAAGAGGGTTGCACCAAGATGTGAACACGACGAACCCTGCATCAGCTTCACCACCAAGAAGCCCGGAGTCAACTGTGGTACGTTATACGGCGGCAGCTGATCCAAAGTGCATGCGGTGGCGTTGCCGTTACACAACGCCGCGGCTGCAACGTCGCTTGCCGATGCAAAGTCAAACTCAGAAGCTAATTTTGATGACACTACAGGTCGAATGTTTTACATTTGTCCGCGACCGCTAGGACCATCGGGGGAGAAGGAGAGAAACTCGGAGTGGCGCTGCAGTACATTCATATGGAGCAGTGATTGGACTGGCTCATGATCGGAGTCCAGGGAGCTGGGAAGTGCAGGAGTCTGTCTAGGAATTTTTTGCATACACTACGTTGAGAGTTGTACAGTAGGGAACTTATCTGTGTTACGGTCAATAGCACCAAGTTGCCACGTCACTGACAGCATCGTAATCACGATAGACTTAAGTCTTTGGTCTCTTGTAATTTCTTTCCACCATCGAACAACGCGATACGTTGTCAATGTGCTAGCTACCTATCCATTACGCTTCCTGTCTTCAGAGAAGAGATATGTCCTCAACCTAGTGCAATAAGAAACAAAGCGAGTGGGTTGCAGACCCATTTTCTCCATGTAGCCCATCCTTGTATTAGTAACATTCAGCTCCATGAGAGCTTTCAGAAACTATTTGATACATCAACGTGGGAGAATGAAGTAATATCCATGTGAAGGGCCATATATTTGTTTCTGTTGCCGATCATATAGGCGCGTCCATTAAAGGTCTCCTTTTCACGTCCAAAGAGAGCTTTGGCTAATTTGAGCGTTTCAAAGCAGCTCTTGGTCGGGCTCTTTCGCGGGGATGTATTTGTACCCGGGGTATTGTTGCTTGTGGTTGAACTCTTCTTCCATAGCCATGTTATACCAGTAAGCTTGAATCTCAGGCGTCTCTTCATCCCACATCCTGCCGATCACTCTCGCTACGATTTAAGTTAATATTGTCCAGCTCTCCAGGACGATGTACTTACAAAGTTCAGAGGCCGTAATTCCTTCAACACTTCTTGTGATCTCCTGTGACTTGGACTGACGATATAGAAGCCAGCAGTTCCTAGGACGTGGGATTCGGCACCCTCCCTCGCCAACAGTTGGATCTTCTTCGGAAACCTTCACTGGAGTGGATTGGTCTATCAATATGTCAGAACAGTACCATTCACATGATTCCTGTGTACCATACCACGAGTGAAGCAGTACCTCCCATAAGTCGAGGTATCGGGGCTCACATCTTCAGGAATTGGACAAAGGCGGTACTTGCTTCGTGCTTTGTCATGAAAAACTCTCACGGGTTGTTGGACGCGACGACTATAATAGTTAGCTGATAGGGTCGCCCAAAGATTTGGTGTTCTACCTGAAGTTGTCTGTAACATGGTTGATGAGCGTCAGAGAAGCGTTCTCTGGGAGGAAAATGTGAATATCGGCTTGCGACTGGCTGTAGACCATGGTGATAGGAACTTCGGCTTCCGGGGGCATGAGAACGCCCAGAGGACCTTCACGTAAGCGTCCCTTCGAAGTTCCGGCCATTCTCACGACAAGCGATTAATAGTCAACGATGAGTGGTACTTTCTTGTAGGCAACTGAAATTTGAATCTTCTCTGTGGTAAAGAAATGGCAAGGAGGAAGTTGATGGGCCAGTAATGATAGGGGAACGGATGCAAGCGACAAACTGAGGCAAGTCAAGAGAAACTTGAACAATAGGACAGTCTATTCAGATTGTCAATAACAAACGACTGAGGTGTGCTCTGAGCTTTATTGTTCACTTGTTTGCTCATTACGTCATATAATGCAACAAATCTGTGAAATTTGTAGCTGTCACTGCCAGACGGCTGGCGGTGATGATATCTTTCACATCCTTCAGTTCTTTTTCATTTACTTTTCTTCTTTCCTACAACAACACCCAAACTTCTCAATACCGTGTCCTCTGATACTGATATGGACAGCGCGTTCAGCTTCCTCCCTTTATGGGACGATCCGGCGATTATCTATAAGCCCGAGGAGGCTCTCAACGCCCTACATGCCAAGATCCTGAGCATCATCTTAAAGAAGGTCGATTTACCCAAAGAAGGGGAGAAATTCTACCCCCAAGGTAATCACATCTTCTATTTCGGTCATAATAGGAAGCTAATATCCTTAATAGATGTTCTTCGCTCTGTTTTCTTTGTCATTAACCAAATAATGACTGATCTATCCATCGATAATGAACTCCTCAACGGCATCCGAGCTACTCATATCAGACTAGCTTTGTATGGCTCGCCACTGAAGATCATTGATGCTGTCCTTGTGAGATGGTATACCGAAGCTGCCGTTGTCCTCTACTCCCATCAGACTGCTCGCTCGCCAGATATCGCTGGCATGCAACGTGGGTGGACCCCCGGGTACCGGCGCAATCACCGTTCAATCGCCAACTTAGGCTTCATGACGATTCTTAGGGGTATCGAGGTGTGGGCTCATCCTAAGCACCCTAAGCTCCAGGCTGCCAGCCTCATTTCCAAGGCCACCCTCGCGATCCTTTACGCCACCTATACTATCGGGCCTCATCTTAACGGCTTCGCGTTCAACTACCTTAGCGAGATGCCTGTCTCTAAGTCGCGAGAGCTCTTCCTGAAGGTTTTTGTCTCCATTTCCGGCAACGTATACAATGACGACGAGGCCTTTGCGACGCCCCCAGCCTTTGAATTCGGTGCGGCTCGGGGCAACGTACGGATCTGTCAGCAAGGGAAGAAGCTCCTCGTCAGATCTCTGAGTGAGCAGTTCTACCGCGAGGCCCCTAACTGGCACCCGTATCGACGAGTCCCTGGGTCTCCATGGAACAATTTTATCAGAAACACGGAATTGCCTGTCTTCTCGACCGACGAAAATCATGTGCCTCACACGAAGATCAAGTTCATTCTGCCGTACAACGCGATCGTTCTCGCCGATCAGTTCAAGGCAAAGTACGATTGGGCCCGCGCTCTCCTCCAGTCCAAAAACCGACTTCCTCAGGTCTCCGAGGCGTCAAAACTGTTGCAGCTCAAGTGGTTTGCTCAACATTCCGGGCGACGATACGCCAACAACGCCCCTGGTATGCACACAGCTGAGTCTTTTATGAGCGTTGGGAACGACTTCCTCTACCATACGCCTGCAGTTCAAAAGCCCCGCGCAGACGCGAGTGGATTTCTGACTCTCCCCTTCATGTCGACTGCGGTTTATGCAATTGGGCGTCACGGTGATCCCATAGACACTCCTATTCAAAGCTTTCTGGTTTTGGCCTTCAATCAAGAGCTACCGGATGAAGTGGCCAATTAAGCTATAACAAGGATTCTTGTAGATTGCAAAAGGGGATATACGTAGTATAAGTTTCTAGCTACCTACTTTTAAGTAGTCAAATTCATGAGGTCAAACCCAGTCACAAATATTTTGGTTTCATAAGTTTCGCCCCGGCACTGTCAAGCATCTGCAAAACTGCCCGTGATACGCTAAGGAAAACGGCGGCTGTTAAACACTGCCTGCCACCTTACTCTATTGTTCAGGTACTTGCTGCTAAGTACCTATCTAAGTTCCTGCCAATGAATTTATTCATACACGCCCCTCCTCACCCCCCCAGATTTCTTACTTATTGACACCACTTCTCTCCACGCTCAGAAATTCTTCTCTCCAACCTCTGACAACTCATGCATTTTAAGACTGGCACTCTTTTTATCCAGTGTTTCTCATCCTCTACTTAAATCAAGCTCCTGCTTTCTCTCACTCGTTGCTGTCAACATGGAACTGCTGATCAACGCTGCCAAGGATGAGCAAAAGGTTGCAGCCTTGAACGACTTGTCCAAGATCGCAACGATGCGTGCTGTCTCTCAGACTTCTCCAAACCGTCTGGCTGAGGCTCTCTTATCTCCTCACATGTTGATTGAAATGCTTGACCTGTTCGGTCATGAGTTTCTTCCTGTCTTCGAAGACCAACTCAAACCTCATGGCGCTCTGGGTACTGCGGATTCGAAGGCTAAGCGCCCTCTTAACGCCTTCATGGCCTTTCGCAGTAAGTGTGAGTCCTTTTACCTATGGCACCTATTGACCAGATCTAGCCTACTATCTGAAGCTATTCCCCGACACCCAGCAGAAGAATGCCTCCGGTTTCCTGACTCAGCTCTGGGGCGGCGACCCTCACCGAAACAAATGGGCCCTGATTGCTAAAGTCTATTCCTTTCTCCGCGATCAACTCGGCAAGAGTACCGTTAACTTGTCCGCATTCCTTGGTATCGCTTGCCCTTTGATGAACATGGTTGAACCCTCCTTGTATATTGAGGTCCTTGGCTGGCAGCAAATTGCTTCTCAAGGCATCGTGACATTTCAGCAAAACACTGATGTCATGAAGGCGAACCTGGCATGCCCTGTCAATGCCCAACCCACCACCGAGATCGATCTTCTCACCAGCGTCCTGTCTGCTGGTTACTACACGGACTTCTCTCAGGTTCTCCTGATGCGCATGTGGGCTTGCCAGAATGGCATCATGACCACTACCAGTGCTACTGCTGGTAACAGTGTCGCCACTACTCAACCGCTCTACGAGTCTGTTCCAACAACCTCCGAAAAAACCAGTTTCATCAACGCAGTTCGCGAGAGCCGCAACCTTGCTGCTCAGGATCTTTTTGGTGCCCAATACGACGCCGCCTTGTTCGGAAATCGTTTCGTTCATTCATGGGAAGTGCAGGACCTCGCTTCGTTCCAGAATGTTCAGATTTCTGTGGCAGACTCGCCTATGGAGAGCAACACTCTCTACAACTTCCACATGGATCGGCACTACCGCCCTCAGGCTTCTGAGTTCGACCTCTACGATGTCATCGACACAGGCATCATTGACATCTCCAGCGCCTGGTCTATTGACCAGTACCTGCATGAGAAGCAATCCAAGATGCATCAGCAGTGTCAGTACTTCCTGTCCAAAAACTCCGATTATTACTGACATATACAGAAACTTTGATGACGTGAAAAAAGATCAAGGTGAATCACGGTAGCTCTTGATCTTGGATCACCATCACGAATCCAGCATACGGTGCGACTAGGCAGTTTCGGGATGAAAATGGGATGATTTGAAATGATACCTGACCGGCGAGAATGTTGTCGTAAGACTGAGGTTAAAGTTGGGGGAATTCTTTACCAGGAATTGCATAGCAAAGTCAATACACACGATTACTAGTCTTGTCATTCTTGGCTGAAGTCGGAATTATGTTTGGTACGGCCCACAACGAGATCTGAAGGTGGGGAAGCGCAGGGCTATCGACAGCCGGAATGATTGGCCGACAGACTCGTGGCGATGCTTACGATTAAAGACACGGGGTTTAAATTACAGTGTGAGATCACACAGTCTGTAGACCCCGGTCCTTCGACGATCTGGGCAAGACAACCCTGGATCATAGGTCAGACCAGGGCGGCACATCCGAATGCCTTTTGATTCCAGTTCTTGCTATGGTCCTGACAAGCATATCATTCGGTCTTGAGCTTTGATGCCAATTTTCAGAATTTGCGAGTGAATTATTGCCATGAGTATCATATCTACTCTGTACAGCGCAATCTGTCGTTTGAATGGGATCAAACGAAACATTGGCTACGCTAGCTCTATCGGGTTGGAGCAATCTTGGCGTTGGACGCTACAGGGACAAGGACCCATCAAGATCTCCCTTGACAAAATTACGCCAACACAGAATAGTCACTCTTAGACAGCAAGCCCAGATCGATGTAAACTCTTCAATTGCCGTCTCAACAGTTCACTTTTCTTAATTTCGAAGAAATTACGTTCAGGCCAAGGCTCTTGTGCATAAATCATTACTCAATTAGCAACTTGAGCAGAATTCCCGAACCATACCAGCTGGATCTGCCATTTTCCCTCCCTTCCTTGTAAGTCGTCCATCAGCCCTACAGCTCAAAGCGGGTATAGCATGGGGGTGTCACCATCAGCGATCGCGGGGACCAAGAACCGGGCTAAGATCGATCACCAGCTAGACTGTCCACTCTAACGTAGGTACAGTAGGTTTTGTTTTAGGTCAGTGGCGGCAGTAAAGCACAGGGACATTCTAAACCGATTAGCAACACCATCAGAAGATAGCTCTGTTGCGAGATGCTTCACTGAGTATATGTACTGTAAGGGGCAATCGCTGCCGCTACTATGATTTGGTGGCGTAACCAGTGCAGAATTGCTTTTGGAAGCAAGGTGCCCTTGTAATCGACCTTGCTCCTTCGAATGCAGCCGATCATCTGATGCTATCTGTTGGCTACAGCCCAGTCGAGAGGGGCAGCGTTATCGCCAGTACTCTAGGGAAGAACACAAAACTTAGAGGACATCTATCCTAAATGATGAAGAGACTTGAAGTAACTTTGGATAAGCTTGGGGCATCTTTATCAGGTTTAGAATACATTTTACCGAGTTCGTTTTTGATATCCCATATCAAGGTCTGATGTTTCCTTACTCCCAAGGATATCTCAGCTAACAAGGGCCCAGCTCCTCAGTACAGTATCCGATTGACAGTTTCACATTCACTCGACGGGCTCAGACATGACCAGGATACAACTGTTTGCGTAACATCGTTGACGCAGTTTGCACAAGGTATGCGCATACCTACCTACCACTGCGTTGTCGCCAGTGACTGAGTGTGTCGACTCTCACCTCTCACCTCTCACCCAGCCTGTCTGTCTGTCTGTCTGTCTGTCTGTCTGTCTGTCTGTCTGTCTGTCTGTCTGTCTGAGCCTAGTCAATCGCATCACCATCCGACTCCCCGCACTCAGCTCCAGCTCCAGCAGCACAGGAAACACAAAACAATTCTCAACACATGTCTTACAGATCCAGGAATTCGGAAAGTGAACATATTTCGCTAAGCTACGCCTGTTTCTAACTAGTAACACAAGAAACACTATCCGCATCGCCGGCCCAACAGACGAGACGAGACAAGACAAGACACTAAGGTGGACTAAACTAAAACATGGTTCCCATCGACAGGGGACCAAGACCACGACTTTCGTTCTTCAGGAAATCCTCCGGCACTGTACGGACCGGTGACGGTTACGGGTAGTCCGCCTAAGTTAGTATATATCTCGCGTCTTTGCTCGCGTCGCGAAGTGAAATGTAAGAAATGGGAGTCTAATCGTCCATGCTCAAATGCCCAGACTTTCTACTCCTCCGCGTGCCATACGAAAATCGACCAAGGCTACGCAAGTGCAAGCCATCCCCATCAACTCTAATACCTTACTATCCAAAGGGGGGGCTCTGGGCTTGGTGTGTGTGTGCCTCCTTTGGTTGTGCAGTCTCACTCCTGAACCGTCATTGGTCGGGTATCGATAATTGAGGCTGAAGCCGCGAATGCCTTCAGCAGGCCCAAATCTGCGCCCTTACTCTTCTTGGTATGAGATCTTCCGCATCTCGCCCAAACGATGTCGAGCCGACGCCAAGGCATTCTCCAATTGGAGGATCTCGACCTGTTGATTGTTGGTGGCTTGTCAGTCCATCATCTCACACGAGGGGGCTAAAATAAACTTTGCCGGATATAGTAACCGTTACGAACGCACTGGCCCGGGAATGAACTGGACCTGTGAGGGGTATCGATGTGTCATGGTACATAGTCGTGATGTGATGTGTGATGCCACCAAGACAGGGGAACAGGACATGAGAGGGAGACGGCCAAGGGAAAAGGAAAGGGTTGCCAAACACATGACGGGGGAGGCTGTTAGACTTACTTGCTGTTCCATCTCTCGCACCTTGAACTCGTGCGCTCCAAGCTTCGAGTAGTCCACCTGGTCCTCCTCTTGGCTACGCTCCTTGATCAAGCTCTGCACCTGGCGCACCAGCGCTCGACATGCCGCACCCACAGCCTTGCTGGCCTGCTCAAGCTTTTCTTGGCTCTTGGACATGAACCCTGCCTTAACTCTGCTGGCAGCCACAAGCTGGGCAGTCGACGCCGCAACATCGTTCGAGGCCACGATGAGCTGTTCTGGACTGTTACGCCCAGAGATGACTCCATCTGCTGTCTCGATCAGTGTGTTAGTCGACGACGCCACAGCCTTGGCGGCAGAGATCAGTCCCTCAGTCCATCGGTTATTCTTCTTGTAGAACGCTGTTCGTGACGTCGACCCACGACCTGCCTGCACGATCTCCTGCTGTGTCACTGTCGCCGCCTGAATCAGTTGCGTAATGGCGTTGGTGATCGCCGTCGCTGCATCCAGGATCGAGTCGTTCACCTTGAGCTCATAGGTTGAGTAGCCATCACGAGGCTTGTTCTTGAGCTTGGCCAGTCGTGCTGCTGCTGCCGCAATTGCATCTGCAGCTTTGCTGAGCTCCTGGTCGACGAGGTCTCCCAAGTCTCCCTTCTTGTTAGCGAGCTTGCCAAAGCCAGGAGCAAACGACTCAACAAGCTTGTTGAGCTTCTGCAAGTTCATCTGGACATCGTTGTTGCTGTTGATGACCACGTCTGTCTTCTGCAAGGGATCCATGCCCTCAAGTCGGAAGCTCTGAAGACCTCGGAGGAACTGTACAGCTGAAATAGCGGGCTGGCGAGTTCCGTTCATGAGAGAATCGGTCTTCTTATCATCCGTAGCTAGACGGGTAAGACCCTTGGTGTTGCTGCAGACATCGGCAATGGCACCAGAGAAAACGTTGATGGCCTTGATAAGGTCGGCATGTGTCGCGTTTGGTCCATCTGCGATGAAGTTGTTGAATGACGTAGCAAATTCCATAGCACTAGCTGAGGCCTTCTCGATCTGTGACAGTACATAAGACGGAGACGCATTCTGGTTACCAGCCTGCATGCTGGAATCCAACTCGTAGAGCGCATCATCCACACGAGCAACACCAGCCTGGAGAACAGAGTCGATAATGTCGTTGATCTTGTCAAGGTTGGACATGATGAGGGCATCGATCTGGCCATCCAAAGCATGGTCGGTGTCACCTTGGTTCATCTTGAGCTCGTTGAGCTCAATCAGAGTCTGATCCATGCCAGCCTTGTACACCTCGAGCTCCTCCTCCTTGTCGCGGAGAAGCTGCTCAAGGTCAGAGCTGCCGTCGCGGAGGTTCATCTGGGCATCCTCCAGCTGCCGTGTCTTGTTGCGCAGTGCCTCCTCGAGATCCGCCATCTCACGGTTGTACTTGGCAAGCATTGTCGAAAGCTCGTTGCCCTTGCTACGCTCGAGGTTATCGGCCTTGTCTTGGGCCAGGCGAAGTTCGCGCTTGAGTTTCTCAACCTCGTCCTTGCTGCTGCCAGTCGCGCGGTCCTTGTCGTGAAGGGCGCGGTCACGCTCACGGATCATGTCGGCCAACTCGAGGTTCTTGGTCTTGATTTCACGCTCGAGCTTCTCACGGCGATCGATAGCCTCCTGGGCGCTCGCCGCCTTGAGTTGAACGGCCTTGAACTTCTGAAGGAGATCGAGATGCTCGTGTCTCAACTGAGAGTAGAGCTTGGCCAGTGCCTCATATTTCGTCCTCCATGTGTTGACCTGCTCCTGAAGTGCCCGAATCTGGTCATCCTTGCTGTTCATTTGCTGGCCAAGACTGTTCTGAATATGCGACAGCTCACCCTCGAGAGCCTTGACTCGCTGGTCGTATTGTTGGAGCATCAGTTGATCTCGCTCATACTGAGCGCGCGCATTCAGGTTTTCACGCTCCAGCTCGGCCAGTCGTCCCTGAGTTTGCCATTGCGCTTGTTGCGCCATGAGCGCCTCCTGCTCTCGCTGTTGCTGTTCCATCAATTGCTGTTGCTGCTGCTCGAACTCACGCTGAGCCTGAAGCTGGGCCTGCTGCTGGGCCATGAGAGCTTGTTGTTGCTGCTGCTCAAGGATTCGCTGCTGCTCTTCGTACTCCCGGTTCTGACGATCCAACTCGCTCTTCCAGAATTCATTCATCTCATCAGGGGCGTCGTTCTTGGGCTCAGGCGGAGGAGACGGCTTTCGCTCAATCTCCTGCTTTGGTCGCGCGGGCAGTGCAGGTGCATCGTCATCTTCCGCCAAGAGGTTGGGAGGATCTTGAGGAAGCTTGGGGATAGTAATGAGACTGGTAAGGTACCGCAGGTTTGAGCATTCGTAGTAGAACTTAACTAAACGATAATGCTGCGCGTTGTAGCGTTCACGGAGGGGTTCAAGGGCCTCGTCATCTCCGGTTGCTTTGTTTATGTTAACCCTAAGGATCCTAAAGAGGGGGGTGGGGGAGTGAATCACTGACTTGAATGCATTGCGCGCAGCATGCTGGTGATGAACTTGTAAATTCCGTAGCTCTCCTGAACGAGGGGCACGAGGGCGGCAATTCGGCACTCGTTGTTTCCAACATTTCGGAAGTGCGAGAAGATCAGCTTTTGGAACTGCTCGATCTTGTCTTGCAGGACCATCAGATCGCTGATGGTCTCGTAGCCTTCGTTGGGGTCGTTGATCGCCTTCAGGCTCAGGTACTCCTCATACTCGAATGTTCCGTTGAACTCGGGGTGCTGATGGTGGAAGGAGAGCTTTGCAAGTAGGTAATAAACGTATTCGCGGATCAGAGGTGCATAACCGCGCATGCCTTCTCCTCCTCCGCCCATTCCGCGGTTCAGGCTATCGATCCATGCGCGGTTTGCCATTGCCTCCTTGAGAGCACTGGGGTGGCCTTCTTGGAGTACCTTGTGAATCGTGATCAGGGCCTTGAACGTCTGAACTTCGTCGGCTAGGATAGGTTGGCTGTTGATGGTCGATCAGCGTGGGTTGTCATGATGAGGACGTATGAGACGTACACCTTGATGCCGGACCAGAAGGCGGCGGAGGACCGGTGGTCCCATGTATAGACGATACATGCTCGGACATGCTTTCGCTTTGGGGAGATCTCCTCGACGTTCGTAGCCTTCTTGATGTTAATAGCGAGCTCTTGGTCGGTTCTGCGCACGAAGATGGGGTTAGCTTGGCGGTCATGAAACGTGAGGGTGTCGCTGACTTGGTATGCTCGGTGCCGCGCACAGCAGCAGCCATGTTTGCAATTGGTAGCGGGCAAGCTACGCGACGCTATTATTAGATAATGGGTAAAGATGTTTGCGCAAGGAAAGTTGCTCAGGTCTTTGGCGATGCTATAGTAGCCCCTGGAAATCACGAGACAATTTCCCAGTGAAGCCGGCGCCGCGCAAGCTTAGGAGATTAGGCAGAGAGTAAACAGTAGGAAATGAAACGATGATTAAAGAGATCAAGGGACTGAGGTTTGTGAGGATGCGACTGTAGATCGAGTATTCGCGGTCGTCGTCAGCCGTGACAAATCTTGGGCGACTCTTGGGCGTGGCTCGTCTCTGCGATTCGATGGATGTCGTAGTGGCTTCAGTGGCTGGGCCGCAAGAGCCAAGAGAGGAGCGTCATACGGAGTACGTATCGCCTGTTGTGTGGGGCACGGCTGTTGAAGATTCAGTGCCCGAGCCTGGAATTGGTGGCCAAATTAGGTATCCCACTTAGAGGTGCACACTTTGAGAGATTCAAGACCAGATTTCATAGCATGGGTTGAGAATGAAAGTTTGCAGCATATGCTAGCTTTGCATTGTGTTGTTCCACTAGATCTGTAGCTCGAGAGCTTGGCTGAATAAATAAATATTGTATCCAGTGAATGCGTACGAAGCCTCTAGATTTTAGAGTTAACTTCTGATGATACCTCAGGTAGTTTGAATAATTCATGAGCATATCCTATAAAGTCCACTAAATTTTACCACGAAATACCTTACCTACTTGTTAGGACATACTAGCTCGGAGTCTCATGAGTCTGATGGAACACACTTGCAGCTTACGATATCAACTCTGTCTAAGTACTGTTATGAAAGACTTTATAATGTAATGATGATCCTTGGCATACGAAATGAACGTTCTTGGGAATGTAACAACAGCTCATAACGGCTTCTTGAGTGACCTATCATAAGTACCTATATTGTTGTCTGACGACCAGTTCATTCTTAACTCTTGACATGGAAATAAACACTAATGACAGAAAATCTCCTTCTGACGGCCTCAATTGACAGAAGCTTCGAGCGGAACTTGGACGTGACGCCTAGAACGAAATGCCCGGCACAGAACTTTGCTCGTATAAGTCATGGCTGGTGGACACTTGAAAAACATGAAAATACTGAGAATCACATAAAGGTACAGGGTAGGCGGATCGGGGAAAATATAGGGATGCTGAAGAATGATAAGCCTTGAATCATATTGGGTGTCTCCGTGGACGACAAGATGAACATCGCAAAACTGTACTCATTGTAGATACAGGGTGACGAGGACACGCATTACAAGGTAACCTGACCTGATGAGCCGTGATGTGACACTTGTCAATGGAGTAATGGAACAGAATCTGTATTTGCATCCATTGTGCACCTCAACTTTTTTATTTTTTTTAAACAAAAAAACATCGGTTATTCACATGGAGTGAATGGGTGAGAAACGCCAGTTCATTCATACGTCAATCAGACGCCATGCCCATAATATGGACCAGGCACAATTCACTAAAGGTATCTTCAAATACAGACAGCGGCATGCTTCAAACGATGTCTTTTTTTTTGGTCTCATTGCCTATGGACATCAAAATGCAAGCCCTTGCCATGCAGAGTTTCCCATCCGGACGCAATACCCCAGGTAAATAGAAGCCAGCACCACCAACCCCGCAATATCTTTTCTTTTAGATCGTAGTCTCGTAGGGGAGAGGGGTGACGGTCTGAGGAGGGTTGTCGGCGAGCGACAGTGTGTGAGCCTCACGGGGTCCAGCGGGCTGACGCTTGACCTGGACGACGGTACCGTTGGCCTTGGCCTCCTTCTTGGCCTCGGCGTTGGCCTTGACTCGCTTGAGGAAGTCCTCACGAGATCGGGACTGCTGGATGTGCTCGATTCGGACGTTGATTCGCTTCTCGATGTATCGGTGCTTCACCTGCTTGTAGATGATGACACCGACAGCAGACTTGGTGACGTTGTAGATGACACCAGTCTTGCCGTGGTACACCTTGAAGGGCATGCTGTGACCGCTGTTAGCCCTCCTGTTCCAATGCCCACAAGAATTCCTCCAACAAAGCGTCCAAGTCTCGCAATTTCGCGTGTATTGTCGCATGATGGCAAAGGGAGCTCTGCTTACCCCTTCTGGACGGCACCGTTCGCCTTGATGTCGACGATATCACCAACGCGGTACTGTCGGAGATAGGTGTTCAGGGCAATCATACCCTTCTTGCGGAAGTCCCGGCTGAAGGCATACTAAAAATTTCACATCGTCAGTCTCATGCCGACGTCGTCGAATTTTCATTCTCGTAGGAATCGGTGGTTGAACATACGCGGGTGCCCGCTCTCTTTCCGTAGGAGTGACCCATCTCGAATGTGATATGCCGGTACCGGTCGGGTTGGGGTTAGTAGTCGTGGTTGGCGAAAGAGATGGTGAAGTCCTTCGCTTTGGTGTTGTGGATTTCTCGTCTCTCGAAGGCGGCCTTGTGGGAGCGGGTCCTCTGATTTTCCGAAAGTTTTCCAGGTAGGGCAAGGGCGATTGTGGGTTCGCTGGGTTGCACCTTCCAAAATTTTAGGGTTCTCAACTATCGCACGTGACGTGGCCGAGCTCCGCCAAAATCTGTCCGCACATTTTGCTACGATTCGTGTCTTGTGAGAAAGTTCAACTCCCGCAGAACACCCAAGGAGCAAGTCAAGTGAGTATATCACCGCCGCCACGAGTGCATCGCAAGAGGATATCAATTAACAAAGTATTCAGGATGCCTCCCCGCGCCCACTCCAAGACCTCTCGTGTCCCCCGCCGACCCTTCGAGTCTGCCCGACTGTCAGTATCACCGGCCACTGAACATGAGCTTGTCTCTGTTTAAGTCGTATGTGAATGAAGACTGACCGAATAACAATAGTGACTCCGAGTTGAAGCTCGTTGGCGAGTATGGCCTGCGCAACAAGCGTGAGGTCTGGCGAGTCGGTCTGACTCTGTCCAAGATCCGTCGTGCTGCCCGGTATGTGAACCTCTGCACTTTTTTGTGTGCGCTGGAGAGGAAGAGGTTTCTAACCAATTGCACAGTCAGCTTCTTACCCTCGACGAGAAGGACCCCAAGCGTCTCTTCGAAGGCAATGCCCTCATTCGACGTCTCGTCCGTGTCGGTGTCCTTGACGAGTCCCGCATGAAGCTCGATTACGTCCTGGCTCTTAAGATCGAGGATTTCCTTGAGCGCCGTCTCCAGACCTGTGTCTGGAAGCTCGGTCTTGCCAAGTCTATCCACCACGCCCGTGTTCTGATCCGCCAGCGTCACATCCGAGTCGGAAAGCAGATCGTCAACGTTCCCTCTTTCATCGTCCGTCTCGACTCCCAGAAGCACATCGACTTCGCTCTGACCTCGCCCTTCGGCGGTGGCCGTCCCGGCCGTGTCCGCAGAAAGAAGGCCGCCGCTGCTGCTGGCGGCGAGGGTGGTGAGGACGAGGAGGACGAGGAGTAAATGCAACCAAAAATGCAAAAACGATTCCCCCTGTCTAGGGCACTTGGTGATGGAATACCACTCATGGGAAGGGGATTCTCTTCATAGCTTGCGGCGTTGGCCAGAGGATAAAAATGGAATGATTTCACCGGATAACGACAAACAAAATTTCCCGGTGTCTCTCCACCTGTGTACATGAATCTCATGAAACATGAATCCAATCACGACATCCACCCATAATCTTGATTTGCTGTGAAAGTTTCAATGTCAATGTAGCTGTCGCCGTGTATTTGATGCTCATGGTATGTAACAGCATTGTAAAATGTATAGTAATGCATCGCTATGATAAAAGTTCATCCTTGCCCAGCAGCTTTGCCATTGGGTCGTTCGTCACCGTCCGTTTCCTCCTATACTCATCCATTTCCTCTTCTGTCACACCATTCATCATTTCTTCTCTCGTCCGTTTGCGCGGCTGCTCTTCCTCTTTGTTCTTCTCTGCCTCCTCCTTTGAAGGTTTTTCTGTCTCCTCTTCATCGTCATTGACCAGGTTCGCTCCAGTTCGTTGACGCTCAGCCGCCTCCCATGCCAATTTTCCTTCGTCACCAGTACAGTAGCTGTTTTTGATGAACGAATGACAGCAAGCGTAGCCCCATTTGAAATTGGACCACCAGCTTCCCCATACTGAATTATGATTGTTGATGAGAACATCTTCAGCGTACTTGGATTTGGCCGCCTTCTTGGGCGCACCCTTGATCAAACCAGTCTCATCGTACTCAACAAACGTCTCGGATTCGGTGATGGCCATGTTGCGCAAAGCAGCTGGCATAGCCTTCTGATCTCCACCGTACTTCTCGAGCAGTAGCTTCTCTCGTTCCGCACGTTTTGCCTCTGCCTCCTCCAGCTCCTTCTTTCGATAGAACTCTCCTGCTGTGGGGTTTGCTTGCAGATGCTGGCTAGTGTTACCAGACTTTTCTTGAGCCTCCCAAGCATATCGCTGAGCATTCTCGAATGCGCCAGCATCGCCTGAGGATCGCATGAAACCCTCTTCCGCGAACGCATCTGCCGCCTTGTCCGCCGTTGCACCTGCATCGACCAGTGACCGTGTTTTCGGATCGTACTTGGCAGATTCTAGATCGAGGTTCAAGAGATACTTGGCAGTGTCCTCTCGTATTCGCAGCTGTCGTGTTGCTGTGCTCTGATGTTTGCTCATATCATTCTCCTCCGCGTACTTGTCGCCTTCTTCTGTCTCTTCATCGGCATTTCCGTCCTTGGTGGCCTGCTTGCGTAGCTCCTCCATCTGGTTGAACTCATCGACCACACTGCGATACTCCTTTGCATCATATCCATTCCAACGGTCGCGCTTAGCGTCCCATCCCATGTTGACATCTTGAATCACCTCATCGGCTTGAATATCCTTGCCTGTCCATTTTGCCCCTTTGGCTCGTGGTCGACTCAGGCAGTCTTTCTTCTTGTGTGTCATGGCGCCGCAGTTTTCGCAAGCACCTTTGCGATACTTGGTAGCCGCTGGGCCGGCCTTTCTACCTCGATCGTACCATTGTGACTTGTCGTTCTTCTCTTCGCGACGCTGATGCTGGAGGTAGTCATTCTCATCGCCCTCTTCACCGGCATAAAACGGGCGTTTACTGATGAAAGATGGAATGTAGATGTTCTCTTCCTTCAGAGCGGCACCAGCGCCTCCAGGGCCGGTATTTGGGGGCGGTGGTTTTGCGGGGGCAGTAGGCATGACGAGTAATGTGCAGCTTTGCCGTCTATTGAAATGTGCGACTTTCACGCGGCGAGATAATAAAAAATCAGAGCCAAATGTTCAGAAGCCAAAAATGGGTGATGCCTCCGTCGCAGATCACTGAGCCCCAAAGCAGAAAGCTGTTTAGATAAGCAGTCTTATCAGCACGTGATCGCGCGCGTCTGTAAGAGGCTGGTAGCCATGGCAAAACGCGTCTCATAAGCAGTCGAGGTTACACAAAGACCTTCAGAATGAATTGAGCTTGCTGAAAACACTTTTTTGAGCTACGCTTGGCTCTTTTGTTCTTAATAAACAGCCTCAAGCCCCTGATGGATCCAAAATTCAGAGAATATGGACTTATTCCGGGTCAGACTAAATTGTATCGATCACTATCAAGCAACACCCTCGCGATATGACCCCCAGCTTCGTAACGACATTCGCCCCTCTCAGATATCCAAAGGACCCAGAGTCCCTGTTGTTCGCGTGTTTGGATCTACTGAGACGGGACAAAAAGTATGCGCTCATATCCACGGCGCATTCCCGTACTTGTACGTGGAATATGAAGGTGGCTTAAGTCCTGATGAAGGTTCGTTGTGTATATTCCAGTAAATATCTATCAGTACTAAAAACTCTAGTCGGTGCTTATATATATCGATTTCATCTATCCATAGATCATGCGTTAGCAGTCAGCTATCGACGAGATCAGAAAGGTGACAGTGCGAGGTTCGTGGCAAGGATCACGCTTGTCAAGGGTGTCCCCTTCTATGGCTTTCACGTGGGATATCGCTTCTTCCTGAAGATTTACATGTTCAATCCCATTGTCATGACGAGATTGGCGGATCTTCTTCAGCAAGGCGTGATTATGAAGAACAAGTTTCAGCCATACGAAGCACATCTTCAGTACCTTCTTCAATTCATGACAGACTTCAACTTGTATGGGTGCGATTATCTGGATGCATCCATTACTCGGTTTCGATCTCCGGTCCCAGAATACGAACAGGGGTCGAATTCATCCCACAAATGGCACAGTCGATCAATCTCTATGAATCACATTACCGACGAAACCACGCTCCCTCGAAGTAGCCACTGCTCGATAGAAGTAGATATATGTGTACAGGATATTATAAACCGACACAAGGTCAAGGAAAGGCCTCTTCATCATGACTTTACGGAAAGAACCAATCCCCTCCCTGCAGACATGAAGCTGGTCTACAGTATGGCTGGACTGTGGAAAGATGAGACGAAGAGACGCAAACGAAAGATGCAAGATCCGACTGAGGGGAGCAGTCCATTTCCACCAGAAGTCCTTGTATCGATGTCAGCCAACGCTCGTGACTCTCAACCGCAAGGCTGGCTTCATGAGGAAGAATTCAGGACTGAGATCCGAAAGCTCATCTCTGAAGAGAAACTCAGTGGCGACTCGGAAGAGCTTACTTTTGAGAAGTTTGCAAAGCCGCATCCATACGAAGAGCATGTCAATACTACTTTGGAGTCAGTTGAAGACCTCTTCCCATCGAAACTTGCACCAGCTTTAGGATTGCCCTTAGGTGTGGAGATGGAACAAGATTTACGAAGCAGTATTGTTGTCGATGAGGGGAAAGTACGTCAGGCTGGAGAGGCACACAATGACTTTTATCCTGAAGATTCCGATGAAGATGCCATTGCGGCGCTCGTGGCAATAGAGAAGGCAGCCGCAAAAGTTTCTAGGGGGCCAACAAACCAACTACCGGAAGAAGATCTTGAGCTAGCGGCGGCTCTCAACATTAGTCCCGACAAATTTGATAAAAAGACATTCTGGAAGTCGGCCCTTGGGGTTTGTCAAAGTGGTCTGGTGACTGGCGAACTTCCTGACCTCCCAGTAAACCAAGAGTTGCTTGATTATGCAGAGAACGAAGGGTTTATCGGACGGACGGAGAAAACACCGACTATCACCTTGTCCAGCTTGACCCAGCTGAAGCGACCCCTGGATGATGTTGCATCTTCTCAGGCGTCGAACAAGAGGACAAGACTCAATCAACCGTCGATGATGGACGAAGATGAAATGGACTTGGTTCCCGCTCCTTCAACGGACGCCAACAAGATTCTCACCTCCCCCTTCAGAGGGGCTTCCATTCTCAAAGGTCCTTCATCACTTAACAAAAACGCCGGTTCTATACTGAAAGGTGCTTCCGGCTTCAACCAAAAGCTAAATTTTCCTACTGTCAAAGATCAGAATGATCCGAACACCAAGCTTCGTCTCAGTCAGATGAGCCAGAAGTCTGCTTCTCAGCAGACCGATGATGGTCGTCACACTAAGCACGTTTCGTTTAATCCCAGTAGTTTTCTCCCTGCTGAAGCAGAGTTGTCTCAAATGACTCTGTCATCTTCCATGAAATCATCTGGAGAACGAGGAGACGACGAAAGTCATGAATCGAAAATCCAGAGAGCCATGAGTCGATTCGCCAGCCCGCAAGTGCACTTGGTTTCTTCTCTACCCCCTTCTGCGGCAGCTGTGGCTTCCTCTTTGAAAGAATACGGGATTCCTGATGTGATCTATCAAGATGCTTATTACAGTAAGGAAAAGGATGTCCCTGGACGGATGCGAGAATATGCCGGGAAAGAGTTTCGACTGGAGGGCAACACACTGCCTTTTCTGCCTGAATTTGACCCAACAGGGACAGCTCCAGCCAGCTACGGGCTCAGATTTGAGACCTTTGACAAGATTGCTGTAGAACTTAGGTATGAGCGACAGAGGAAGAAATGCTCGTTGAGGAGCTGGGAGCTTGCAAATCCCCCGCCCGCGTATGAAGAAGTCGAGGAGTGGTGGGCAGAAAAGCAACGCAGAGCAAATTCAACGGACAGGTCTATGATACCATCTACTCCCAGGCAATATCAATCTCAGATCGATGGGCCCACACCGAAGAACAAGCACGGATTCAAGTACACCCCAGGCAAGAAATCAACCAGTGTCCAGCATGAGGTGCAATACATGAGCACGATGAGCTTGGAGGTTCACGTAAACACCAGAGGGAAGTTTGTGCCGAATCCTGAGGAAGATGAAGTTCAGTGCGTGTTCTGGGCGATCAAGTCTGATGGAACTGCTTCCGGCAGTCAAGATTCAGCTGGTGTCCAAACAGGTATTCTACTGTTGTCAAATGACGCCGAGTTTACTCAGCGTGTCCAACGACAGACGAATGCCGAGGTCATCGAAGAAAACTCGGAACTGGATCTTATGGTTCGAATGGTCGAAATCGTAAGAAATCATGATCCCGATATCCTTACCGGTTACGAAGTGCATGGTAGTTCCTGGGGTTACTTGATCGAGAGAGCACGACTGAAGTATGATTACAACCTTTGTGATGAGTTTTCTCGTATGAAGACCGAGTCACACGGCAGGTTTGGCAAAGAGAATGACCGTTGGGGTTTCAATACCACATCCACTATTCGGGTTACCGGCCGACATATGGTGAACGTCTGGAGGGCAATGCGAGGAGAGCTCAATCTTCTTCAATACACCATGGAGAACGTAGTCTGGCACCTACTCCATCGAAGAATACCCCATTACTCTTGGCAGTCTTTAACAACTTGGTATAAGGGCGGCAAGCATAGGGAGCTCAACAGGATGTTGAGATACTACCAAAACCGTACAAAGATCGATCTTGAGATTCTGGACGCCAACGAACTGATTTCGAGGACCAGCGAGCAGGCGCGACTTCTGGGCGTGGACTTCTTCTCAGTTTTCTCGCGAGGATCACAGTTCAAGGTAGAGTCGATCATGTTCAGAATTGCCAAACCAGAGAACTTCCTACTAGTTTCACCGAATCGCAAGCAGGTCGGTGGTCAGAATGCTCTGGAGTGTTTACCACTTGTCATGGAGCCACAAAGCGCTTTCTATAATAGTCCTCTTCTGGTTCTTGACTTCCAGAGTTTATACCCGAGTGTCATGATCGCTTACAACTACTGCTATTCAACCTTCTTGGGACGAGTCACCGACTGGAGGGGTATAAACAAGATGGGGTTTACTGAGTACAAACGCCAGAAAGGTCTCCTTGCCCTTCTGGAGGACTACATCAACATTGCTCCGAATGGTATGATGTATGCAAAGGCGGAAATCCGCAAGTCACTTCTAGCTAAGATGCTGACTGAGATACTGGAAACTCGAGTCATGGTGAAGAGTGGCATGAAGCAAGACAAGGATGATAAAACCTTGCAGCAGCTTCTCAACAATAGACAGCTTGCTCTCAAACTGCTCGCCAACGTCACTTATGGTTACACTTCAGCGTCATTCTCTGGGCGTATGCCATGCTCCGAGATTGCAGACAGCATTGTACAAACCGGCAGAGAAACTCTCGAACGAGCGATTGCTTATATCCACTCTGTTGAGAAATGGGGCGCTGAAGTCGTCTATGGCGATACTGACAGTCTCTTCATCTATTTGAAGGGCCGAACAAAAGATGAGGCTTTCGATATTGGTAATGAGATTTCCAAGGCAATTACCGAAATGAATCCTCGACCCATCAAACTCAAATTTGAGAAAGTGTATCATCCCTGTGTTCTGCTCGCCAAGAAACGTTATGTCGGTTACAAATACGAGAGCAAAGACCAGGTGAAGCCCGAGTTCGATGCCAAGGGAATAGAGACCGTCCGTCGTGACGGTACACCCGCAGAGCAGAAGATCGAGGAAAAAGCCCTTCGTCTACTGTTTGAGACTGCAGATCTCACTCAGGTCAAGGATTACTTCCAAAAGCAATGTCAGAAGATCATGCGCAACAATGTTTCGGTGCAAGACTTTTGCTTTGCCAAAGAAGTGCGCCTGGGCACATACTCGGACAAAGGTACAGCACCTGCAGGAGCTCTTATCAGCACCAAGCGTATGCTTCAGGATGCTCGCGCAGAACCGCAATATGGTGAGAGAGTTCCATACGTCGTTATCACTGGTGCTCCAGGAGCGCGGCTCATTGACCGATGCGTTGCGCCTGAGGAACTTTTGAGTAACCCTCACTGGCAGCTCGATGCCGAATACTATATCTCGAAGAATTTGATTCCTCCTCTGGAGCGTATCTTCAACCTTGTGGGTGCAAACGTACGCCAGTGGTACGACGAGATGCCCAAGGTGCAGCGTATTTACCATGCAACTACGCTCGGAAAGAAGAAGACGACCCTCGAATCATACATGAGATCCACAAATTGCCTCGTTTGTGGGCTCAAGTTCTCTCAGGAAGATAATGCTCTTTGTCCATCCTGTCGCAAGAACGTTCCCTCATCTCTTCTTACACTCCAGACACGGCTCACAACCGAGGAGCGTCGTCTTCAAGAAGTACTCTCACTCTGTCGCAGCTGTTCTGGCCTCGGACCTATTGAGGACGTTCAGTGTGATAGCAAGGATTGTCCTGTGTTTTGGACACGCATGAGGCAGGCAAGCAAGACGAAGGGACAGCGCACTACAAGTCAACCTGTGATACAGTCGTTGGTGGACAGTGTGGAGAAACTGTCATTGGAGTGGTGATAATGGAGGATTTGTAAGTGATTATGTGTTAATGATGAGGTGGTATTGTGGTTTTGTACATGCATTGCAAGGCGTTTGGATGATAGGGTTGAGTTGGATGATGCATGAAGATCATTGGTATACCGTTAACTACCCTGCAGGTTCAGTTAGTTTTACTTTTATACACGATATTGACAGCAATTCGTCGTGAAACTCGTTTCTCCTGTGTCAAAGTGTGACCAAAATCTGTTCCTCAGTACAGTACAGTGGTTAGTGTAGTGGGAGAGGCTTATTCAATGTTGCCTGTTGAAGAATGCTCGTGTATGTGTATTGAGATTCTCATCTAATAAACAATCGCAGTTCAATATCTAGACTATATTTGTAAAGTTGTTTTGGTTTAATTCACATTCTATATAACCCGACAGTCACTTCTGCTTTGTTTGAATATCGGAGCATTTCGACCGTAGATGTTGGAATCAGTTCAACATGTTACTTATTGGATATCGCGGTCCTGGAGCCGTGATTCCGGCGGAGCGGTTTACCGCATCGCGGCCCCACCTGTGATTCGTCCGAACCTGGAGGGGCCGATTGAAGATTTTTGGTCAGTCCCATTCTTAGACAAAAAACAACGGGCGCTTCTCGTCTCAGACAGTTTATTCATAGATACGAAGATGCCAAAAACTGACTCGATGGAAGTGAATCATGCAGATACGATAAATAACATGTGCCTATATCGTCATATAACCCCTTGTTGAGATCTAACCCGGGCCTTCCGGAACTATTAGCTGCTGCTGGTTAGGAAACCAAGTTCGAAGGGCTTCGAGAGAGACCCCTGTCAACAGTAAGGGACCGAATAGTTCACGATAGCGGCCGCTGATCGTCTTGCTGTTATCTGTAGCATCTAGCGCGAATGGTATGCATCAGAGCCTCTCCCTCTTTAGCCCCTAGCCTCCCCAGCCAAGGCGAAGGAATCACATGTCTAGAACAGCTACGGATAGAGCTCCCCAACATTAATCTGTGCTCTAATCCACAAATAGATCTCAGGTACAGATACGGGTCAGACAATCACTGACATGTGAAGCAGACCGAGATCGAGAGCAAAGCTTAACGATCTAGATCAGGGACCAACTTGGCCAGCTCACTCAACCTTGCTTTGGATGGGTTGGTTTGCGCAGCGCCTCCACATTCCCAGAGCCCAAAGACAGCCAGCCACATGGCATCGCTGACTCTGATGCACAAAATCACTGGAGCAAAATGTGAAAAAAGGAGACGGGGAGGGGCTTGGCTGGGCTGCAATGCGTTGCCAGCAAACCTCACCTCTCACCCGTCTCCTTTGTATGACTCCTCGAGATAGATTGCGCGGTGTAAGGTGTGCCTATGCTCCGTACTGAATGATGCGTTGTACAATGTACAGTATCCGTAAGCTCGGCTCCAATGTGGAGAAAGGAACAAGTCATTTTTGGGGTCGTGTACGGAGTACGGTGTTTCTGGTTAGCATTGGCCCAGACATGATTTAGCTGCCAGTGCCTAATCAAACGCATACATACCTACCTGTTGAGATGGAGCAAAAGGCAAGTAAAAAGAAGTATCGATTTGCCACAGGTGCAACGTCTAGACCTTAGTAGCTGAGAGCTATTGATTTGAGTTGTAGAGACGCGAGTGTGCCTGGGTGGGTGAGGGCTGGCGAGATGTCAAAGATTGTCCCCAAGACCCAATCAAAAGCTTCTAGATATCAGCCAGCTCCAAGCTAGAACGTTGCAGGGGCCGAACCGCAGTGGAGGTTGCCCTTGCAGTGGAAGACTGGATGCGTTCCGTGTGGTCTGGTGTCTGATGACTGCCAATCATGTAGATCAAGTGGCCAATATCGATGATGATCTGAGACCAGGATGCGACCTTGACAAGCTTGACAATTCGACAACTGACGGCCAGGCACAGCTTCGAGGGATGTCAATCATATCCTGAGGAATCCATAAAGCTCCAGGTTGTATCAAGCAAATTATGACGAAGAACAAGAATTGTCGCCGAAATTTGACTAACCTCATCTTGCTCCAAAAGGCGCATAAATGAAATCTTTCGAAATTCTATGGGTTCCAACCATGAGGTATCGATATTATGGATGCCAAACATCCCTTCTCCATAGGTACGAAACGGCTATTTGGCTGTAACACTGCCGAAGGATCAACCAATCGACCCGACTAACCCACCCTGTACAAAGGGTCTTCTGAACTCTGTCCGCCTGCATATGTAGAATCAGCAGCCAACCTCATGCTGTGAATCCCCTGCCCCTGTCTGTCTCGCACATCAGCCAAGAGGAGCGTCAAGCAAGAATCTCCGAGGCATGGCCGCAGAGAGACCGCTGAAGTCTGCTAGAAACAAGAAAGTGTACCAGAGTCTTGCACTACTGAGATAGTCTAGCGACTCCATCCATGATATCAAATTGATGTACGGAGTAGATTCCTTGATAACGTTAACTAACAAATGTTTGTTGATCGTATCGTCCGTGTCCCCGTTGTTGGTCTTCCCACTGGTCCGGTCTCTGCCGCAACGCCCCGTCCCTTCAAATACTAACAGGTGATTTTCGTCGGCTGAGACAGTGGAATGCTTGTAAAATCATATCAGCAGCAATACACACCAGCAATAGCCGTAATATCGCCACGAGCTGCAAATCTAATCGACGGAACGCAGCTATCAAGTCGCCTACCGCCGAATCATGGCTTGCTTGTTCTGTGTAAGACCGAAATATGACAGCAAGACACGGTCCATTTGGGGAAATGCACTCCCGTCTCGGTAGGTCACCGATTCCATTTCCAGCCATTCCAGCTCACGGAGGAGGGAAGGACAGCATTCAGCATCCGATCCAATTCAGCCAAATTGGATGGATACCTATCCATTACAGGGGGACACACCAGGTGCTTCAGAAGTTCAATGCGCTGCACTACGGGGCCCAACGCTGTGAGGCGAGCTGCCAGGCGCCGCCACGGCCCATTCCTAGGAGAGACAAGAAAAATTGAGACCTTTGTCCTAGGTGACAAAAACAAGTAATAAGGTCTCTGCTAAACTGAGACTAAGCTTACTTGTGTATTTTTATTCTCTAAAGTAGAGGTCCCAAGCTTTTTTGCTCTCTGAGGCCATTGGGTCCAACGGTGGCCTGCTACCACATCTAGCACGTCCACTAAACAGCAACTTATTACCGGCAAGGCGACCCTCCCCACACCTCTTCCCTGGTCTTTTCGCGGCACGCGCACCTCCTTCCCCCCTCCCCGGGCAGCAAGAACGGATACTTGGGGGGGTGGCAGGTACCAACCCGAACTTGGCTTTGGCGCAGGAACGAATCATCAATGTCACCGTCTTTTCTCTAATTTGCTCTTACCTCGTTTTGACTCATTTTCATATCCCATATGAACTTGCCATTTCTCCACCTCCAAATTTATTGTTCCTCTCTCCAAATTCTATCTTATGTCAGTTTCGATATTATCTAACAACACCCTTTGTTTGCGCTACCTCAGCTTATCATCGCACAGCGCAAACAATACGTAGCCCTCCCACTCCCGCTACAACCTTCTTCAAGATAAAGGGTCCTGTGCCTTGCGCTTGGCGGGTCCCATTTGCGTCATACCTAGATCTCGAACTCGCCCAACATCCCTTGAATTAGGTCTCGGATTTGGTCTTACCTTCCCTCTCGAGTCAGTAAAAAGGAAAGAGACAATCACAACATAAACCGATTTCTCTTACTTCGCTTCCTTCGCCTTTTTCCAACCTTGATTTTCATTTCATCTCGACGATTTTGACGACCAGGAACGACTTGCATCAGCACCAAGTTTAAGGAAATCGACTAGACCAACTTCAACCGCCCTATGCCTTCCTAACGAAAAAGCGATCCCACACATACGTCCTCCGATTTATTCCACGCTCCACAGTGACAGAGTCCTGCACGCCTTCCATGATCATGGCTACGAGGTTCACGCCCGAGGCTTTTCTGCCATCGGGCGCCTACGACTCTGATGTTGTTCTGTCCCTGAATAACCATCTGCCTTATCGCAACACGTCCAGTATCCCGTCTCCGCCCAACTCGTATCCTCGAGCTGGAACCCTTCGTCATCAATATCCACAACACTATCTAAACCCATGTCAACCGCAAAACCAAGATTATAGCCAGAGTCAATTTCAACGCGGACGAATACCCCCCGCGAGCACCCTGCCACTTCAGCACAAAGATTCATCTCCTCTCTCACTAGAGTCCTTAAGGGCAGCTCAATCTGTTCCGCCTAGTTATCGACCATTTCCTCAGCAGACCGAATCTTTCGACACTGTCGACGCTCGTCCCGCGACTGGATCTCCAACTCACGGAGGCCCGCCCCCCGTTCCAGAATTTCGCTTTCCAGCATCATCTACAGCTCCTCTGCCCAACGTCTCTTCGTCTTCCGGACTCGTTGGTACATCCCTCTCAAGATCTGTTTCGGCAGACGCAGTGGCTGCCTCTCAATCATCAGTGCACGTGGTTCAACGCCTCATGCAGCAGAACCAATTGATCCGCGAAGCCTGGGAAGCGGAGCGAAATCATCTCGAAGCTAATCGGCGACGAGTTGAAGAGGTCTATCAAGAAGAGCGGATCATCATGGATGAGGTCCGGGATAGCTGGGAGACCGAGAAGGAGGGCATGGCCCGAGAAATCGAAGAACTCAAAGAACGCGTCCACCGACTTGAAGGAGAGAACAGTGCACTCAAAGCTGTCACAGCGCAGAGTATCCAGGTTACAGGCGTGGTATCGCCTCTCGCGAGTCAGCGTGGCGGAAGCGGTGAGGGCTCCTTGGACAGTTCCTGCCTTCAAGCTCCACCAGGACGACTCGCGTCAAGGGGACAAAATCCCATCATTCCAACTGGTCTGTCCATATCCGATGCGTCATCTCTTCCACCTGGTCTTGATGGAGCATCTCGTCGACCTCACTATTTCCAGTCAAGTAGCGCTCGCGTATCTCCCACAACACAGCCCGAATCATCGCCTTTTGTCCCCCTCGACCCCAGGATGCAGACACAGAACCCAGTGGCTAAGGACTTCTTATCGTCCCCTACAGAGGACGTGGCTACTCCTGTTCCAGTCATTGATGTTCAAGAAATCGACCCTAAGTTGGAAGGTATCCCACTCAAGGCCACTGCGGTCCAGAAGCCCACATTCGCCGCCGGGGCATCTCCTCCCGAAAACCCAGCATCCCCCGTAGCATCCCCTCCTGGTCCCGCTGCTCGAAGCCCAGAGCAGTCTCGACGCCCTACGAATGCCCGGGCTTCTTCCAAGGAATACACATTGCAAGCTCTCTCTGCTGTCGAGTCTCGACGTCTGACAATGCATGCCGGTCATACACCCAATCATTCCCTGTCATTGTTCCCCAAAGTCAATCCGACTGACCCAGGTTCCATCATTGGCGAGGGCGCCACGCCTACCGTCGAGACTGTCATCAATCTGGATGCAGCTGTGATTGCGGAAGAGGAGAACAATAACAGCCTATCGGTACCCGTGCAATCTGATAGGCGCGATTCAAAGGTGTCCTTTATATCTGTTACAGGAGAGCTTGACCCAAACGCACCAGATGTTATGATGGAACCTAGTGGCGGCGACAAAGCTCTCAAGGGACCACTGATGTTAAGAAACATGCCGGCCAAAGATGAGCTCTTTTTTGAAAAATTGCACGAAGCACTGGAGCCTATAAGCCAAGGGCAAAATGCGCTCCCGGCTGTGATGCAAGGCCATAGGCTGGGATCTATTGCTGGCCCATCTGGCTCCAACGCTCCCGCGCATATGCCTAAACAGGCCGGACCAGTCGGCGGGGATGGACCTGCTGACGCCCAGCGAGATGCCGATGATAGTGACGGCGAAGGCAGTGGCAAGGCTATCGAAATTGACGTTCCTTTAAAGTTGAAGAGCACGTCCAACTTTGGTGCCCCTTTTGGTGCCATGTAGGACGGCATCCAAGGAGACACAAATTATCAAGCTTACAGCTCGAGCTTGTGCAACCATGTTCCACCATCTTCGCCGGAGGATTTGGAGCGTCCCCAAGCATCCGTTTGACGTCTTACTCACGATGATGAAATATTTTTGCGTTGAATGCCTACTGAGCGGCCTTAAACGCACCTCACGATTTATACGTCTGTCGAATTTGCGAACTGTCTTTTCCCTCGGTTTGAGTTTTCAATCAGGTTCAACGGCAAGCGAGCGTACAGCGGTTTTATGGGACACGGGATAAAAAAGGATGCACACTTATAGAACAGGAGTATAGGGGGACTGGTTTTTATACCTTTTGCGTTTTTTTTATTGGGAATCGCCGCAGATTCTACAACATTATTGTCGCAATAGCGGTAAACAGTGACGCGATCATGAGCTTATGACAGGAGGGCAGGCTCGCTTGGAATTGTTTTGTGCAAGTTGGAACATTGGTGGAGGTCTGCGTTGTTTGAATACCCTGAATGATAGGAAGTCAGTATCGGAATCGGATCGAGGACTTGGGCGAAAATGGGAAATGGGAGTTGTCTGGAGCAAGGCTTCATCTTCCGGGTTTCGTGGAACAACATGAAGGTCTGGGCCGTAGTAAAGGGAGTTGAGGGTACATCCACCTGTAGATATCAAGGAGCTCGCCTGTGGGCAATAAGGAATCCTTTTTTCATCGATTCGGTATCTCTGCTGTAACTTGTTTTTTTGCGGCCTTCCTGAACAGCCGCTGTTGTTCGAAACCTCGACCAATGTGTATCCTATCTTCTGAGTCATGACATACACGATACCAGGTGACAAGTTGTATATCATGAAAACATTAAAAAGTGTGACAGTCATCAGGCTGGCACGTTCAAGTAAGTAAGGTAGACAGGTTGGCACGCGAGGTGGCTGATATCCCGCAAGGGGCTGAAGGAGAAACTTGACATGCAATCGTTGTATAAGCTTAGGACCTATCCTAAATGATCAAAGTTAAATCAATATATGATCTGGTACTTTTTCAGCGCCTTAGTTCAACGTCAGAAGTTTTCTTGGCCACTCCAAAGAAATGCCCCACGCACTGCCTGAGCCTAACATTGTGTGTGTAAATAACAACACGCTGGTTTACATTAAGCCATTGTTGTACAAAGCGTATATTGGCCGCAACGAGCATTCCAGCTTTGATCGAAAGAGTCTTGTTCTCTTCAACTAAAGGTGGCGGTCGGCTTGACCCTAGCTATCTAGAGGAGGAAAGAAAACACGGGACCTCGATCCTAAGTGACAAAAAGCCTTAGGTAACTTGGCATTAGTTTAGGATAAGTTTAGGATACCTTTTGCTAAGATTGTTTTAACACCTTTTTGCTCCTCGCGGCCTAATGTAGTAAACTGTCGACCCGCTCTCATTCGACTTTGTCGTGCCAGTGTCCTTGTTTGAGAGAATGAATTTCGAACACTAACTTTTCGCCACAAGTCGGATATGCAGTTGACAACCGGATCTTTGATAAGATACTAGCCTCCCTAAAATAAATAAGTTTCAATTAGAAAAGCAAGTCTTAATAATAATGCTGATTGAGGAATTTACAAGTATACCGGCAGATACCCCCAGGATATGGAATGATTCCTAACACAGGATCCTTGCAATGCCCTAGGGCTTGCAGCAAGATTTATTGGTCATCGTGAAAGCTTCTGAGTAAAAGCTTATATTGAGGGGGAAAATATCGTGTTGTCATTCATCATATGTGTTCGCAGCCTAAAGCTTAAGGTCATAGGCCGCCGTCATCCATAGCTAACATAGGATCCTCTTTGTTCCATAGAAGGGAATCTGCCTCCATCGATGGAGTCTCTTGGTGGTGGTAATCGAAGTGGCGGTTGTTTTTTGCGAAACAGGGCAAAGAAAGGACGCACGAGGCGCGAGAACATCTTGAGCGAGTCTTTACTGATGTGTGGGAGTAGGTCTCGATGAAAAAGTAGTGGAATGTGGAAGATGATTTCACTGATGATGATGGAAAGGTGGTTGTCTAGTTGAAGAAGGAATGGAATCTATGCTAGGTACCTAGGTAGGCACATTCTGACCACCCAAAGACTCCCAGGACGGTGATCGCCTCTCCTTTTTCTAGTGGTCCAGGAGCGCATTGTTCAAAACCTTCTCAAGATGGGAGGAGACATAGGTGGCGACAGAAATGCCAAGTTCCTCACTGCGGGAGTTGACAACCTCGTTGATATGGGTGTCTAGACTGCTCAAAGCCTTTTTAACAGCGGCCTCGCAGGCCTTGTTGAGTGTGTCCTGAAACTGCTCCTGTGACATGGTTGGTGGATAGAGGAGAGGACTTCCATCAGGAGTGGAATCAGCTATGATGTGCTTTTGATTGATGAGATGTCTGGGGTCTTATAGTGGGAATGAAATCTGGTGTCCAAGAGTGTGGACGGTGTTGGTGTAGTTGGTGTGCATGCCTTCTGTGTAGCTACATTCTGACGCTGAACAATGGAAGGTGTCAAAAATGTCAAAGACACCTACTAATCTAAGCTTTCCTAAACATAGCAATATATACTAATTTATAGTAAAGTATATTAAAGTAACTCATATCTTTTTATCATTTAAGATAGGTCCAAAGCTTATACAACGATTGCATGTCAAGTTTCTCCTTCAGCCCCTTGCGGGATATCAACCTAGCCCGGTGAGGGAGTTCTGTAGTCAATCACATAACATCAATCGACGATAGCATTGGATTCTTATATCATCGCTATCCGACTTGCCTTTTGTGGAAATCCTAAGCATCTAAAGTAGGCACATATTAACCTGCGGCTTCCATATATTCATGCTGGAAGTGAAAGAATCCACACTGTCTGAATACAGTCGCTACCATAGAAGACCTCAACAATCGAACACCGTCAACGCCTATTCTCCGGATATAGTGACTCCCAGTCCATACTTCTTAACCGTCTCTGGCCCGCAAGTCTAATCTCAGTCATTGATTCGCCCGATTAGACGCCCATGGTGAAATCGTGTTCGATACCAGGTGTCACACTGGCCATGAACTAAACAGGTTAGGAATCGGAGAATAACCATACGCAATATGGAGAGACCTACCTTGAGGAATACAACTAGGTACTGATCCACTCGAATAGCAACCTCTTGATCATCGATCTCGGTCTCCTGGACCTCCTCCCACTCATCCTTGTCCGCTGCCTCTTGAGCGCCCTTGACATCCAACTTTCCAATCTCGTCTACCAGACCCTCCATACCAGACGGTGTCTGGTTGTTGCCGGCACGGAGCTTCTCACGGCGCAGGCGAAGAGCCGCATCGGCACGGTCGAGTAGTGTCTTCATGACTGAGGCGTGCTTACAGGGATGCACAGAGGCCATCTTGATGTTGTTGGCGAAGAAGGGGAAGTCCTCAAGTGTCACTGTCTTGTCTTTGTAGTCACCGACGATGTCCTCTGTCATATCATTAGGGGGGAGCGGCTGGCCGCTGGCGAGATAGCCTGAGAGATACAGACGGGGTGTTCGGTAGTAGGGGGAGTACATGATGTAGAGCGTGTATGTACGGTGAGCGCTGCTAGTTGTCAGTAGATCTTCCTAGGATGCGAATTTTGCAGCATACCTGTTCTTGGAATCAGCGCCAGGATCGCGAATAATAGCCTCGTCGTCGTCTTCATCCTCCATGTCAGGGATTTCATCATCATCCTCGACAACCTCTCGATCACCGACATTTCCGGAGTCATCCACCGTCCTCACCTCCTTGACCTTCAGCGGCTGGGAACTAGCCAGACCACCGGTCCTCAGCCAACCATCATCATCGTCGCCAGTAGCGCCCTTGAAGTCGTCGCCGTCGTTGACGAGAGCTTCCTCATGGCCAGCGTCGCCTGCAAAGTCATCGTTCAGGCGTCGGTGGCAAGGAACGTTGCGTGTGACGAGGAACTGCTTTCCGGGAGGAAGATGGCTCACTCGCTGCTCAGGAGAGTCTGCATCGCCCCAAGACCAGGTCGGGAACTTGTACACAAGGTAGTCGCCCGCAGCGAGGAACTCTTCAGGTGTGATTTGACCGGTCTGGCGGAAGGTTGACTTGTGAGAGACGGGTGTATAACGATCCCGTATGGTGTTGACTGTGGAGTAGATGTAATTCATAATGGCTTCGTTGCGTATCGATTCGCTCGTTCGATAGGAATGATGTCTGTTGATGTGCTTGTCGAAGGGTGGACTCAGATGCTGTATCGCTGAAAGGATGCGGGGTTGAGATTTTGTATAATCTTGATGGTGAAATGATACAAAGGTGTCGAAGTTCCAAAGATTGAGAAAGGCTTTAGAAGACTTTATCGTTTCTTCGTCACGTCTGCCTGAAAAGAGGGCGGATGACTGATAAAGAAAGGCAAATAAATAGGTATGTTACGGTGCCTCAGTAATAGGCTTCACTGGTGAGGCGATCACATGGAGATGTACAGATGCCTGGACCCCTCATTGGCCGTGACGTGGGGGACAGCCACTCAGAGCTGGGGGAGTTTGACTGAAGCGGGTACGGAGCTGGGCTTATCTTATCAGCATGCACGTCATCTCCCAGAAGCTTTGCTCACGTGTATACTATGAGCCTCTCCTGGGCAGATGAGAGTCAGTCTGGTGCTTGGATCACAAGGACAAGAGAAGCAGAATTAGCCATGGTCAGTGAGTTTGTATAAATCGATCAAGTGCTCTATTCGGGATATCGTGGTATCTTTTCTTCTTCAGAATGTTTTGTTTAGAAATACATGTACAAGCTCAGCCTCAATGCTCATTGCTCCTCCTGAGCCTCCTCCTCTTCCTTTTTCTTCTGCTCTTCACGCTCTTTCTTTTTCTCTAATAGCTTCTTCAGCTTCTTCGCTGGGTTTAACACACCATTCGTGCCAGCTCCGCATGCAGCGCATGTCGGGTCTTTTCTGTATCTCTTGAGAGCACATGGCTCGCAAAAGTAGTGTCCGCATCTTGTCTGGATAGGTTCTCTATACGGTCCCTCGCAAATAATACATGCAAAAGGGATCTTTTCAAGCATAGCAATCTCATCTGCGTCATCTGCGTTCTCAAGCTTCTTGTCGCGGTTGACGCTCGCAACGACGGTACCACCTAGGTTCTTCTTCCCTTTAGTAACTTCTTCCCTTTAGTAACTTCTTCCCTTTAGTAACTTCTTCCCTTTAGTAACTTCTTCCCTTTAGTAACTTCTTCCCACTCTCTGTCAAGTTGCCAGCCTTGCTTCCCATCGTCTCGAATATGGGCGAACACGCAAGAATCGCCAAATCCACACCACAACAACACACACACACACACACACACACACACACACACACAGCCGGTCTTCTTGTAATCTTTGCAGACGTCTGGTTTGAAGTCCATGACCGTGATGGTACGGACGTTTGATGAGGCCTTGACGGGACCCTTCGCTCTGTTGGGCGCATCGGGGTTCTTTTGGATGAAAGTAGTCTGATTTGCGAGACAGATTGGAAATCAAACTTTCTAGACTCTAACGTGCCTTACCTTGGGATGGAGGGATCTAGAAATGATCATGTGACTTCGCGTGGCGTTGTGCCAGAGTCGGGAGCCACTCAAACTTGAGTAACGACATTTGACAATTGTCAAGTATTTCTTCTTGAATCCGATATGATGGCTGCATCAGATCTCGATTACCTCATTTTCTTTCAATCTCGTTTTTGGTGGGCGAGGAATCCATCTGCACTAAGACTAAAATCCACCTTTGGCCCGGCTTCAGTATCACGAGAAAAGGTATAATCTATCAATCCGTAGTGGTGCCTCAAATTGGCGCGCTTCTTTTATAAATTTCTCTTATTGACTACCCTTGGACATTTACAGGTCACTATATCTTCGGGAACGTCTCCCATGATATCACAAACGCTATGTATATCACCTCTGGGCATCATCCAGGATGGCCATCTCGCCATGATCCGATGAATAAATGCTCAACAAGGATAATCGGATCTCCTTTATCATGGGTATGCTCTTGGGGCAACCATCCGAAGCTATCCTTTGGCAGGACAAGCACATCACCAATCAATCGAGGTTCTTCAAGTCTATCTAGCTCGTTCCCAGTATGTTCCACGCCTGTGGACTCCTGGAAATAGTCCATGAGAACTTTTGTGAAAGCAAAAGGTCCAGTAGTGGACATGACATCTTCGAAAGAAACTGTCTCCCCGGGCTGTTTGGTCCCAAAAAGTTTCTTGAGATCCTCTGCCACTTGGTTCACAAGTGTTTTGATGGCAGGATGGCTTGGCTTGGCCAACACCGAATATTGGCATAATTGCACAGAGTATGGGGAGCCAGGCCAGATGGGCTGTTTGTGATGGTCATTTTCTATCCCAACGACCAGATTTACTGAGCCTTGAAACTGTTTGGGGATCCATTTCGATACTGGCTGATGGGGGTATACGTCGATATCAGCCCATACACCACCCTCGCGCAACAGTATGAGGTACCTCAAGAAATCTGCTTTCAGAATTGGGTCCTGCAGACTTGTGAAGACGTCTGAGATATTGGCATCAAATCGATCGCGAACATAAGCGTCATTGTTGGCATCAGTAATGCGCTCATACCGCCAACCAGGGTTGACTACACGCCATTGATGTGGAAAACCAACAGTTCTCTCGGTCGGGTTTTCTGAATCATCTTTCCAGCTTTGCCATATCTTATGTGGAAAAGGTTCCTGTTGCAGAGTGACAGGAGCCGTAGGCAATGGTGCCTCTTCAGATAAGCTACTTGCTATCGTGTGTATTAGCAAGCAATCCAAGCTGAGGGTTTGCGAACAACTAACGTCTTATCCTACCACTATATGCGTAGTTGACAGTCAGAAAGATGACGATCACGACGGCTATTGAGGCAGTGTAGACATATTTTCGGTGCGCAAAAGCCGGTGACAACATCGTGGCCAGACCGACTACAATGAGTTGAGGGGAATTGAAGCGACTCGACAGGATGCGATCAGCTTCAGGCAGAACTACAATCAGACAATCTCAGCCCTGTCGCCATTGACCGCGGCGACTGATGGACCCCTAAATCGGTGTGGGGCCGAGTCTCCGGCCGTGTCGGGATACAGCTTCTTGCAGCCAATTATCGATCCTCTGTTACCGCCCGGTATAGGAAACCATTTAACCATAACTGTCTTCAACCAACACGCCAGTAAGAGTTCACGATATGGTCTCATGTGGAATCTACAACCAACACAACTTCAGCTCTCGTTAGAGATGTCCCCAAAATCAAGCGATGGCCAGGACAATTTCTTGGGACGATACTTTGTAACTGCTGGCTAAGCCCGCGAGCGTCTATTTCTGTATAGCACATGGTGCTTAGACCAACGGCTTCGTGCAGCTTCTCATACACTCCCTGGAACTGCCAAGGTTGGTGCAACCAACAGTTCTAAAGACGAATTGCTGCATGGGTCTAATCTCTAATCTGTTGGGTCGCTCTTCAGCTTCCTCCCCGTCCTTTCTACCCAGCTCTCCCTCAAAACTCTGTGCTTCTTTTCCCTTCATGGTACACACATTTCTCTGTGCTGTTGTGCAGATCAACTATCAAGATGAAAAGGTTCATCCTTTGTCTCCTATTTCTTTCCTTCTCACAATTATGTTTTGCCGCTCACAAGTGTTACTATCCCAACGGTCTGGAAGCCGAAGACCATCCTTGCGATCCCGATGCTAAGCAGAGCGTCTGTTGTTCTGGAGGCCTAGGAACAGTATGCCTATCGAACAAATTATGCATAGGGGGAAATGGAAATTCCGTACGAGGTTCATGTACGGATAAGAATTGGAATTCGCCAGAGTGTGCAATGTTCTGCCTGGGTTGGTGACGATGATACAAAATATATTGCTCGATTATACTTACTCTTTCCAGGCGCTGACACGGGAGGGACTGATCTGATCTCATGCTCCAACGTTACAAACAGTGACACATCTTATTGCTGTGACCACAACACCAACTGTTGTAACAGTGGCGTCGGCAGATTCAATGTACTCCCATCTGACCCCGAAGTTTGGGCGACATGGAACCGAAAGGCGACTCGATATGACGTTGTTGGTACAATGTTTAGTGACCAGTCCATGACCGAAACCGCATCGGCAACAACGGACGTCACGTCTTCTACGGCATCTACTTCTTCTTCCACTACGACAAGCAACGCATCCATACCGTCCAATTCTGTGCCGGATACACCAGAACCATCCGAAGCATTTACAGGGCTTTCCACCGGTGCAAAGGCAGGAATTGGGGCTGGTGTTGTTGTCGGAGCTATCATGGCTGTCGCTGTTGTATATCTCTTTTGGAAGATGCGCAGGAACGAAAAGGCTGCTAAGCAGGGCGAGCAGCAACAACCTTCGAATAACAACCCGATGACGAATGTTTGGCAACAATCTCAGTGCGTGTATACTTCGAAAGGCTATCAGTATCAACCTCCACATCCGCAAGAGCTATCTGGGACTCCGTTGCAGGGCTTTAATGGGCCGGCTGAGTTGCCAGCACATAACTGATGGCCATGTATTTTTCTTGTCTCATGTCCAGGAGGGTGGGAGTTCCGGCTTGGGCCATGTATATAGTATTAGATTACGATTGAAGCATTAAATATGTAGCACAATATCATTAGAGTTGACATTGACGATATTCCTGGCAGAGCATGTTGAGACAGATCACGGTATTCATCTAGTGATTTGCAGGGTATGCAAAGAGGAGATTACCTATCTAAACTTCGAGGTAGGGAATATTGCATGATCGTCCATTAAGAAAATTTTGCATTCTGTAAGTAGGATCTTCGCACAGACCTGGAGTTTATGGCACTTGGACACTGATCTTCGGACGAAGTCATGGACAGCCTCGCTGAGAGCATGTATATACCTAACTGGCTATGGGAAACCCTGTGGCCAAGAGACATGTCTTAGTTCTAAGCTATTGTACTATTTGTTGCCTCTTGGAGCCTGAATGGTTTGCGTGGTTCTATGTGCTGATATGTTCGATGATTGGGCATGTCGAAATCTACCCTGTACCCACGTAATTTGAAGCTCAGGAATCAAACGTCACTCCTTGGACTGAAGATTAAAGAGAACGAATTGTGTTTTCTCTGAGTACTGGGGCTAATTGCTGTCTGGCTACCAGTTGGGTAGTTGCTTATACGATAATAACTGCCGCAGTGTTTGTTGATGTCTTCGTTGGCGCAACAGATGCTACCTTAAGACATTGTCACGGAAACATAGGTAAATGACACGTAGAGAACTCACTCTCTCCGTTGTCCAACGATGACCTCTCTTGCTTCAGAAACCCCTTTCTCCCGCATGATACATGAACTAAGGTATGATTCACCAGCAGAGGCCATCGTCAAAGCAGTGCATGGAAGCGATATTGAGATGTGAGGCTTAGTTCTGACGTGTCTGTAGAGCAGTTGCCCTCAGAGCTACAATTGGCCAGGACGCCAAACGATAGCTCCAGGCCAATGCATGTAGGAGACTCGTATTGGCCAAACGGAGCTGAGAATTGCATAGACAGAATCATCCAATGCAGGTAAAATAAAACCTTCTTCTTTTAGTGTTTGCTATTTTATTTTTGGACACGGTCTGGATCGATCGCGGGCAGCTCCAAATCCAGATCTGATCAAGCATCAATCACATCACATCACATCTCACCTGTTGGGAAAAGCAACCGACAGAGAGCAAAAGTGAAAGAAAGCCTGCAAGGCCAATAGGTTACTCCATCATTCTCCACTAACTAACAAGGTTTGGCAGCTAAGCGTAATTGGCCGAGGAGGGACCCTGGTCAAGGACAACCTTGGCAGAGAAATGAGATGAATGAGGGTGTTAATGCGGACCGTTGGAGAAACCTGGGCGCCTATTGGATTTTCGGTTTTGTGCGCATCTTGTTGATGATGCGATGACGGCATGTGATACCAGATAATCAATTCCTGGTGGTGGTTGGTGATGGTGTCGTGTTGTTGACTTTTTCGTGGTCACCAAAAGTCAATATCACGAATCGCGCAATGTTGTTTGTTTGTTTTCAACCATTCTAGGCTACTCTCCTCGAGCTTCACAACCGCTACTGCATGCACATGCAGGCTAATCATGCCCTACCCATCACTATCGTTTGCATAAACCCCGCAGCCTTGCACCAGATGACACCTTGGGAGTAGCAATGCATCTCGAGCTCATTGCTACAGAGACATGTCGAGTACACAAGGAAAATGCCAACAATTGAGTTCCAATACCGGATGATCGCTCAAAGATTTTGGCTCGTGCTGATGAGTTGGCAGCTCTGCTAGCGGCATTGAATTCTTCGATGGACGGGCTGGAAGCTCAGTCTTTGCCGTGAGGCGTTTGCCTAACGGCGACTAAAGAAAGTGTGGCAGCTCTTTTACGATGATGAAAAGCCCTGATGAACGCCTCAAGTCGATGCTACTGGCCTATCACAGCTGGTGTTGAAGTTTCCAAACCGCATGCAGAGTGCAGATGTTTATATCGATATCGAAACGTACTGTGCTGTACATTGGCTGGTTGTAGATGAAGATAATCTTTTCATTCGTTCACTCACGCTTGACAGCAAGCGAATTAAAGCTGGGATGAGCATAGCGGGTAGCCTACAGTAGGTAGCGTTGTAAATCAATCCCGCTCGTTACGTACCTAGCCAATAAGCATATCCTTGCCTGATCCCTTCTCGAAGCTGGAACACAGACCTGTTGAGGGCCCTTGCTATGGAATTTCAGGCGCAGAATTGGGTACGATACCTTACTTTACGCAACCAAGCTGATAAGAAGCAAAGCAACATCGATCATCGAGGCAAACAATGCATTGAGTAAACATGATCGGAACAAAAACAAACAATGACTGAGTAGCTCAGCCTGACTAGCAGATCGAGCTATGTATCATCCAGAGACAAGTGAGCTTTTAGCTAGGTACTATGTACTTTAGCTATCAATAATGCGGTGTCTTTCACGGCCGTCCCACTCTCCACGTTCCACTGTAGGTAGACTCCACGTTCATCCCAGTCATTGATACTTGGATACTCCAGAGCCCAAACAGAAGAGCTCAAGGCTCGAGAGGAATCTGTAGTGCAGTCAGCAGGTCATGCCCCTTGTCCATGTACATTTCGGTACCTTAGCCAGCAGTGCAGCTCTACCTACGCAGGTCCTAAGAACGCAGGGGTAAACAGTGGAAATCATCAGGTACCGTGCAGGACCGCTAAAGCAACAAGGGCCTGTATACCACAAGTCATCCAATCCATAGCTGGCTGGTACTCCGTAGACAGCTAGGAATAGCAACATTCGGGCATTTTTACAGAGGAATTCACTCTAGATAGCCAAGGCTGCTCAGATTCCCATGAATGCACAGCCTACAAACTGGAGCCTGTTCCTTGTTCAAACCTCGTCATTGAGTGAAGTTAGATGGTAGACAGACCCGAAAAAAAGAAGAAAGAGCAGGAATCAGAGTGCTCAGCTTCACTTCACCTCTCGCTTCACCCTGGGCCTGGCCTGAGCTAGCAGCTGTTCCCCCGTCGATACTCCATTCTCCTTACCTGACCGTATCCTCAAATACTTTACACAAAAGTAATTCTAATCCCTCTTCTCTTTCTTCGGCTACGACCTCTCTCTCTCTCTCTCTTTCTTTCTCCTCATACTCGTAATACTAACCCAACAGCAAAACCAATCGATACCGACGGGCGATAGGCGATAGCCCCGAAGGAAACGGAACGGAAACAAAGGGAAAACAGACGGCGCGTTCACTTGACCTCAGTCTTGGATGCCCTCTACCAATCACTCGGCATCGTCGTCCCCCTTTCGATACTGTCCTGTCTTTTAGGTCACCGTCACGGGGCCATCCATTCATTCTTCTTTTTCTAAAGGACAATCGACCCCGACGCGACTCTTTGATAGAACTTGCTCCTCAGCAGTTCTTGTCTTGTCTTGTCTTGCTCTTCAGTTCTTCACTGTGACGGACGGACATCTCAATCGCTAGTGCATCTGCATAATTCCTTTTCCTACTGCATCGTATTTCAGCCAACCTCGGACCCTTTTTCAAGGGCGACATCCCAATTCCTAGCGAAGAACCTCAAACGTCACCGGCCAGCCGCCCTTGAAATCAGTCGATCCACCCCAGTCCACTCTGGAATCGAAAAGAGACTTTGTCGCCGGAGCAGACTCCACCTGAACGTCAGGTACCAGCGCGCACCATAATTATCAACATCGCTCGTTGTCGCGCGCGCTCTCTCTCTCGAGTCTGGACTCATCATCTTTTTTCGTCGTCCTTTTCTCATTCGCCTCAAATCCCAACAAACGCCCACGTCACTGCTGGAAAACTCTGTCTGCGCCTCCTTTGTCGCCTTTGGCTTGGTTGCATTGGTGACAGAGCGCCCCTTGAGCAGTAACGAGCGTTTTTGGCCGTTGGAGATTCTTCGAGTTGCCAATTCCACTCGGGAATGAGCAATAAGATCGCTGTCGCATAAGTCGTCGAGAAAACATTCCAGGAACCAGCACCAGAAGCTCTCTAAATACCACAACTGCCTTGGTCTGCCTCTGCCAGAGGTGCGACGCTTGAACCAGAGTCAAAAGGGGTAAATTCCCACTAATTACTGGTCTCGGTCTCGGTACAACCCACTGTGTGTGTCGTGCAGTCTGCCTGTGCTTTTGCTCTGTTTTGCTTGTGCGTTGTGCGCTTGTGTGCTTTGCGGTACCTGACTAAGGAGAATCGCTGGCGCCCATTCGCCATTCGACCAGTGTGTCAATAATTAGACACACTCTCACCCGCAAATCTGGGCATTTCCAATCGTATTTTCTCTCGACGACCGACCGACATTTCGAGGTTCCTCACGTTTGCGCTGCATTACACTCATTCTTTGAACTCTCTTTACTGCTGAAAGCTCCTTTTGTTTTTGTTACGTTCCTAATCGCCTTTCACTTTCACTTGCACTACTTTCTTCCATAATACTTCTTTTGTTTTTCTGTGGGAATTGCCTTTATTTTTTTTTTTCTCGCAGCCGGGTCTGCTCTCTTACAGCACAGCACCTTAGCTCCAATCTTACGCACTCTCCCTGCAGGTGGCATTGCTGCAATCTGACTGGTGTGCCTAATCTATTACGGTACCGGTACTTTAACAGGTGCTGTACCCCGTCTTTTAACAACAAACACGATCCAGCTTCATTTAGCCAGCACAACACGTTCGAAACTCTCAACACACCACAAACACAGAGCCATCACCCCTGCGACGGGCCTGTTACGTCGTCCGTCTGCGTATCTTGATGGTTTCAAGGCGTGATTGAGGAAGTTTCCCTTGCCCTCTTCGGAAGAGGGCCACTTTTGCTCTGCAATCATGGCTTCTTCACTGTCTTCCGACAAGCCAAGCTTGCCCGCTCCCGGCGCAGCGCAATACGACCCTTTTATCACAACAACACCGCCCGCGCCCGCGCCCGTGCCGGCTCAGCACCGATATTCGAACTACGATCATGATTTTTTCGTGACTGGCCCTGCTTCCCCAGAATCCGCGAAGCGAGCGCTCGCTGCTCATCTGCAGGAGACCGAGCGTCGCCTTGAGGAGGCCGGAAAACTGGGTAATGCCTTGGTTCTCCAGCGCAAGCAACTCACCGAGCAACTTAAGGAGATTGAGAAGGTGAACAACGAGGAGGAACTGTCCCAGGAGCTTCGTGAGCGAATGGTTGGCATTGAGAAGGAGTTTAACACATTGACTCGAGAGTCCGCCCGGAACTTATTGCCCAAGCAAAGAGTTCCCAGCAATGAAGTCAACCCCAATTCACCTTTCGCGCCCGAGAACAAGGGCGGTAGAGTATGTCGCTTCCGCATCCCAGGCAGTAAACGATTTTTTGCAGTTAACTAACATTATTTCCAGCGATCTGTCAGCCCTTCCAAGTTCGAGAGCCAAGCAACAGGGTCGCCTACGAAGTTGACTGTGCCTAATCGCAAGATTCGCAACCAGCCCTCAAACCGAGTTCACGATATCGAGTTCGCCGCCGAAATTAGTACTTCTCTCATCGCGCAAGTTCGCAATCTTCAAGGCGTGCTCGCCGAGCGAGACGAGGAGAATAAGGATCTCAAAGCCGAAAAGGCACGACTCGAGCTTGAAGCAGAGGGGTTTCAGCAACGCTTCAAATCCCTTGATGAGAGCGAGAATCGATACAAGGAGGAGAACTGGAATCTTGAGACCAAGTTGCAAGAGCTCACTGCTCAACACAAGGAAGCTTTGGATCGTGAGAAGAAACTCACTCAGTCTCTTAATGTCATAAAGACGGAAAAAGTGACTATTCAGCGAGAACTTGATGAGGTCAAGGTGCACCACGCACGATTAATTGACCAACATGCTGCTGCCGTTAAGCAACACGATATTGAGCTTGGTACTGTCAAGCGCAATATTGCCATGGCAGAGGGCGAGCGTGCTGCTATGCAACGCCGAATCGATGACCTTACTGGACAGAACCAAGAGCTCGCCAGGGCCTTCGCATCTCAGCGACGTACCGTCACAGAACTGGAGCCCAGCATCCGTGCCAGTGACGACGATCTCGAATCATCCGCCGACCATCTCACTCCCGACCATTCGCCGCCAGTATCCCCTATCAAGGGCACTCCCCGCCATGCCATGCTTGAGACCGAGACTATGAAGTCATCTCTCTCCCATGCTCAGCGAACCATCCAGAGTCAACGAGGTCTGCTCCACCGTGAGAAGACCGAAAAGCTTGAGCTTCGACGTATTATTCAGGATCTTCGCGATGATCTCGAGAAAGCACGAAGCGATGCGGGTGAACACAAGCCCCACCGAAAGTCTCGTGTCAAGGAGTCTAAGGAATTCAAGAAGCCTCCTCGTCTGCTTGGATCGTTCCGCTCCAGCAGACAAGAGGTTATCACTGACGACGGCGAGTGGGAAGACCAGAATGATGTTTCTCCTCGCGCCTCGGTCTCGCCAATGATCTCCAGGTCTTCTCTCAGCAATAGCACCCAGACTATTCTCCCTAGTATTGAGACCTCTCACCCAACGGATACTGAGCAGTTCGAAACCGCTAATGAAGGTGGCGAGTCTGCATTTGAGACCGCCAACGAGCGTGGTACCGAGACTGAGGACTTCCAAACCGGGGCCGAGGAAATGTCAGGTAGTGATGATACTGAGACTGAGGGTACGACCCGAGGCTTCGGTAGCATGAAGAATGCTCCACGACTTCCCGCCGGCTTCACTCGCCATGCAAGCAGCAACTCACTGCATAGCACTGCATCGACTTCTGGCGACGAGGACGACTACTCATACACCAAGACGCCAACTGGCACCATTGGTTCCCAGAGAAGCAGCCGTTTCCGTATGAGCCGTAGCATTTTCAATCGCTCCAGACAAGTCAGCGAGGAGCCTACCTTCCAGAGCAGCCCCGTCAGCTTTGCCAGCAGTCGAGAGGGAACACCCCAGACCGGCGGACAGAGCCTGTTTGCCGAGCTGCAAGATTTCGGCGGTAGTGACGACGATTCAGCCGGTCCTGGTACACCCAGTCGCATGCGCGCTCGTTCTATGACTCCTGGTTCTATTCGCCGGGGATCATCACCACGGCCTGCGGTACCCCCCATGCCTAAGGTTATCATGGTTGACAGTGGTATGATGACTGAGCCTGTTAGGATCGTTCCCCGACTTTCTGGCCTCGGAACGTCGCAGATGTCTACCACTGGTGTCATGACGGATGATGGAGATGAACACTTCGCTGAGTCGCCTGTTAGTGTTGTGGCAGCGATCCGACGTGCTTCTATGCATTCTTCGATTGGACCATCTGGCGATCGTGATCGCCGTATCCCCTCTTGGGCATATGACAGTCTCGCTGACTCTAGGCCAATTTCTATGGTCTACAGTGACGCTGGTGCTCAGCATGACCCCGATATGGAGAAGAACTTGGCTCTGTTCCCAGCTCCTCCATCTATGCTACCCATCCTGCCTCCCAACTTGACTATGTCCTCGATCGCATCTGAGGAGGTTGAGCCCGTTTTGGAGCCTGAAGTTGTTCCAACTCCTCCAGCATTGACTTTCACAGCTCTTTCTAACCAGAGCGTTGAGCCTGTGTCTGAGCCAGGTAGCCCTGTTCCCGACCTGACAATGACCTCGATCATTTCTCAAGAGCTTGAGCCTCGCGCTGAGCCTGTCGTCCTGCCTCCAGCTCTCAGCTTGTCTGGCATTGTGGCTCATAGCCTCGAGCCCAAGGCCGAGCCTGAGGTGCCTCTGCCTGATCTGTCCATGGCTGCTATTGTCACTGAACAGGTTGAGCCTATCGTAGAGCCTGAGATTCCAGCTCCAGCCCTGAGCCTCTCCTCCATCTCAACTGAGATTGTTGATCCGATTGCCGAACCACCTGTGGAGCCTGTCATGTTCATGCCACCACCTCCGGTTCTGTCCATGTCCTCAATTATTGGCGAGCACGTTAAGCCTATCGCCCACAAGAACCCCGAGCTTAGCATCTCTAACATTAGAGGAGAGAACATTGAGCCCATTACTGAGCCCGCTGTTCCCGCTCCTGAGCTTCTTATGTCCACCATTCGAAGCGAGCATGTTGCGCCAGTTGCGGAGCCTGAGCCCGAGGCTGTTATCCCGGTTGTTGTCGCTCCTTCTCTGCCTCCCGCTCCCGCTCTGAGTTTCTCTGCTATCCAAGGAGAAAATGTCGAACCTGTCGCTAGCGAGGCACCCGAGCTTGCAATGTCTAACATTGTGGGTGAAGCAGTCGAGCCTGTCGCTGAGCCAGCACCAGTGCCTGTCATCCCTGAACTCACCATCTCAACCATTCATGGTGAACAGGTCGAGCCAGTTATCGAGTCGGCTCCTGAGCTGTCTATCTCTACGATCCAGCAAGAATATGTTGAGCCCACGGATCTCCCTGCCCCTGATCTGGCTCTGTCTTCCATTGCTGTTCAGTCCGTCGAGCCCATCAGCGAGCCAGAAAAGGTAGTTCTCAAGCCATCTCTGAATCTGTCATCTATCTATACCGAGGCTTGTGAGCCTCGTGAGGAGCTTCCTCCCACCCCCACTACTCTCGTGTTTTCTGGTCTGTCTACACAGAATGTCGAGCCTGTGTCTGAGCCGGCCCCATCGCTGACTTGGTCTGGTATCACCTCTGAGAACGTCAAGCCTGTTCTTGAGCCTCTTTCTCTGCCTCCTACTCTCGTAATGTCCGAAATCGCGACTGAAAGTGTCGAGCCTGTCAGCCCTGTCTACAAGACACCTACGTTACCTGCTTTTGCATTCTCTAACATCGAGTCTGTTGAAACCTTCCCCGTCTCTCCTCGAACCCCCAAGAGAGATGGATTCATTCTGCCACGTGACATGAAGTCACCTTTCATAGAGCAGGATGTCCCCAGAACACCTGAGAACCAGCGTGGCATTGATCAAGGGTCATCACCTCTCATGGTTGACGATGAGAACGGCCAATCTCCTAGTGATACTCCTGAGCCTGCCACTCCGGACTCGGAGCGGCCTTACGACAAGCCTGTAGTTATTATGAACGACCAGGGTGCGCAGACATCTCTCACCGCTGATGTCATTGACGCCATGTTCAAGGCTCGTGCTCAGTCTGCCTTCAGCCACCAGAAGAGCCTGTCGATGGCCAGTATTCGAACTCCTGGAACCACTGGCACATCTGGAACGGTCCGCATTCGCCGATCACAGGAGATGTTCGAGACTCCAAGCCAGCACGAGCGTGACACTGATGATGTCTTCAACACCAGCCCCATCCGTCGCCCTGGAAGCTCCAGAAGTGGCAGGGCATCCATCCAAGATGCTCCTCCTCTGCCTGCGAACCACCGCCAAGCCATCGAGGCTGCACGATCCAACTCCTCTCACGGCCCTCAGAACAACATGGGACCACCTCTCTGGCCTGCTTCAGCGCTTAAGCAAAGGCCAACGACCCCAGGAAACGCGGCTGCCTCACCAGCGTCCACTGCTCGCGCCACGCCTACCCAGCGTACTGTCCGAAACCCTGTCAGCTACGGTGAGCTCGGAAGACAATCGCCATCGAAGCATACAGCGGCATCTAGGAAGTCCTCTGTATCCTCGTTCGCCTCAGAGCTTGATACTCGATTTAACATGCGCCCTGGCGAGATGGGCATGGATCCTTCCGGCTTCGGACCCAACACTGATCCCCGCATGATCCAGGCTATCACCCAGACCATGATTGGTGAGTATCTGTGGAAGTACACTCGCAAGACAGGCCGTGGAGAGATGTCGGAGAACCGACATCGCCGCTACTTCTGGGTTCACCCTTACACCAGGACTCTTTACTGGAGCGACCGAGACCCTTCAACTGCTGGTCGCACTGAGCTCAAGGCCAAGAGTGTTCCTATCGAGGCTGTGCGTGTCGTTACTGACGATAACCCCAGTCCTCCTGGACTCCATCGCAAGAGCTTGGTCATCATCTCTCCTGGACGAACCATCAAGTTCACTTGCGCAACCGGACAACGACACGAGACCTGGTTCAACTCTCTTTCGTACCTGCTTCTCCGCACCAACAATGAACAAGCTAATGTCGAGGACATGGCGGAGAACTTCACTCGAGAGGATGTTGATGAATTCAACCCCCACTTTGGACAGCGCGCGGCTAACGGGACACGACCTGGAGCACCCCCCTCTCTGTCGTCTTATAACTCTCGAACAACCCGTAATGAGTCGCCTGCAGTTGGTATGTCTATGAACATTCCAACTCTGACACCCAAGGCTCAGCCACAGCGCCCCGCTGGAACACTGAGCAAATTGAGTGGTTATTGGAAGGGAAGCCAGCTGTCTGGCACTCTCACAAGTCGCCGCGGCCGTGACAGTGCCCACAACGTTAACATTTATGAAGCCAGCGAGGCCCATGACAGTGCCGAGGATGTGAGGGAGATCATCGAGCGGCAGGATAGGGAAGCTGACCGTCTCGAGAATGTCCGAGCATGCTGCGATGGTAAGTTCAGATGGTAGCAAGAACGAGAGTACATATACTAACAGTGCCCCAGGCAAACATGATGTCGGAACTCTCCACCATTTCTCCAAGCGAGGCCGTCATGGCAACAGCACTCACACGCACTCTCACCCAGGACTTACACACTCTCATACTACTATGTCTTCTCTACGCTCTCGAGTTTAAGCACATGCGGACTCATTCACCTACACATTTATTCCATTACCTGTAGAACACCATTTCGAGCAATACACTGTTGTATGGCGAACACCAACTGTTACGATCGACATCCTTCACGGACTTTCACGAGACTTATGATTTTCTTGACTTTTCTGCTGCGCGCCCTTGACAATGAACCCAAGAGCACTGCGACCAAAAGACTATAATCACTTCACTACAGCCAAACACCGGCTACGACCTGTCAAACCTTTCCTACTTTGTCTCTGTTTCTTATAATACTGTATGCAACCACCATTGCAGCCGACCATTCAACCTACCACAATTAGATCTGCCGATCGAGTCTAGTATCGACGGAGACTGAAAAACACCAAAAAACATCAACGCACCACACCACACCACACTGCATTTTAGCCAACACATTATTTGTTTGAGCAGACCTCTCTCAATCGGATCAGCGCATGGAAAGCCGGGAACGGACCTACAGGAGTTTTTGTCTTGTTTACTATCCAGGTGTTGTCTAGTATAGCGCAGCTCACCTGAGAAGTATTGATTCATGTAATGTTCTCGAGGCTGTGGTCAAAAGAGAAGAAGGAGCTTGCGTATAGACGCGATGTGCTTGGAGAGTTTCTAGGCGAGGGGTATTGATGACTGAATGAAATTTTCGTATTAGACTGATTGATTGATGTTGGCGTTGTGAGGTCTCGATGTCTACTTTATTACTGTTCATTTCGACTCGTAACGACTTTTGAAAGCAAGTGATTCGTTTAATGGTTCCAGACAGCCCAACATTATCTTTTAAGCCATGAAATGTTGAGTTTACGGGCTGTTTGCGCTTGTTAACCGAGGCGGAGGACAGATTTCACTTGACAGTGGTCATATAGCCTCCACCCAGAGACCAGAGACCAGAGACCAGAGACCAGACACCAGAGAGGCCTTGTGATGCCTCCACTGGATTTTGAGTTTCAGGTCCCAGCAGAACAGCCTCGACTTTCGGGCATGGTTGTTAGTGCGGTACGTTTTTCAGCCCATTCCCATCGAAGAATTAGTGCTTCTACAGCGATCATCAAAGTTAGTAGTTTTGCCAAATCAAGTATCTTGTTGTACGTCAGAGAACAGCACGTCTCACGAGGTACAGGGCCTGAGAGATACTTATTTACTGCCCGGATATAATCATAAGAAAGTCAGTGACGGATCACTGCATTTTCCACCGAGACCCGCTGAAGGTCCTTCATTCTTTTACCGCTGTCTCCGTGAATATTTTGTCTCTCTACAAGGTCAAGGTACCTTGTCCTACCTAGTCGTGAACGGCGGGGGAGGCCTGTCAGCCAGTGGATTCATCACATGACGTATGTAGCCCGTAAGCTCGAGGTACCTTCCCAAGGTTAGGTAGGTAGGTTGGCTTGGTATGGTACCTCTAGCCTCTAGCGGTGTCACTTACATACACTCACTTGAAAGTGCCAACCTATCAACTAACTCCGCGTATAATCTTTCCGTCTCCCCCAACCAAGATCTCGCATCGTCAACTACCTTTTGCTCCCTTCAGTACCTGATCGACCTTGATCTTTTCCTCTCCATCCGATGCGTTCTTCTCGCTGTATCCTCTAGCTATAGTCTAGGGTGTAGTATAGTGCCCCTCCTGCGCACAAAGCTCCCTTGAGAGAGCCTTTGTGGCTCCGGAATTCGGAGCCATGGCCAGCTTCAAGTCTCTTCTTATAGCATACGTCCTCGGCGGTTTGACCTTTATACCGCTGGTGATAGTGTCTGTGCTGGCGTTCATATTCTATACCTCTCCCATCGTCGACGACACCGCCAACGAACCGAAATACAGCCCCATCGTCGATAAGGACGATGATACAACCGCTCTCGAGGCCGCTAAGCGGTCGCACAAGAAGGACAACCGCGCCCACGAAAACGACCTCGATGTAGCCGCCGGCTTCTTCGCTGTGTGCAGAGAGTACACGCCTATGGGGATCAATGCGAAGCCTATCGAACGGCCAACGCCCGTGGGATCTACGACCGTGGCCCCTTCGAGCCCCAGTGTCTATCAGACCATGTACCGGAGCATATTCGAGAGGAAGCCCACACCAGGACCTCTAGACAACAACAGTAACAGCACGAGTCAACGGCCCAAGAACGCGGGCAACGTTTTCTATGTGGTGTTGAGGTTTGTGCAGCTTATCCATACCCCACATCCCTTTGCTGACCTTTGTCCAGACATGGCCATCTTATGTTGTTCGACGACGAAGAACAGGTTGAAGTCCGACATGTTGTTTCCCTGGCATACCACGATATCAGTATATACTCAGGCGGTGATGTCACTCCTGAAGGCGAACTCTTCATCAAGCGAAATGCGATCCGACTATCCCGAAAACAGGCTGGTACCGAACTGACTTCTGATAGCCCTGTTTCTAAACCTTTCTTCCTATTCTCTGAAAACTGTTCAGCAAAAGAGGATTTCTACTTTGCCCTGCTCAAAAACCAAGAGCAGAGTTTCGGGGTGGACGGCCAAGTGCCGAAGCCATTGCATTTCGATGTTAAGAATATCATCTCACTGGTCCAGAAGCTTCACTCTACGGAAGAGAACATCCATTCGAGATGGCTAAATGCATTGCTTGGGAGGGTCTTCTTAGGAATCAACCAGACGAAGGATATCGAGACTTTCATCCGTGAGAAGCTCACTAAAAAGATCTCCCGTGTTAAACGACCTTCATTTCTTACTCACATTACCATCAATGGAATTGACACCGGCTCGGCAGCACCTTACTTTACGAACTTCAAACTCAAGGATCTTACAGTTGAGGGAGAATGTGTCGTTGAAGCCGACGTCAAATACTCGGGAAATGCTCGTATTGAAATCGCTGCCACAGCAAAGATCGACCTCGGCGCTAGATTTAAAGCACGGGAAGTCAACCTTGTCCTTGCAGCTGTTCTCAAGAGAGCTGAGGGCCATATGCTGTTCAAGATCAAACCGCCACCAAGCAACCGAGTTTGGGTAGCTTTCCAGAGCATGCCCAAGATGGAAATGGATATCGAACCCATCGTTAGTGCGAGACAAATCACTTATACAGTCATCCTTCGACAGATCGAGAATCGTATAAAGGAAGTCATTGCAGAAACAGTCGTGTTGCCATTCTGGGATGATATGCCCTTTTTCAAGACGGAGCACAAGCAGTGGCGAGGCGGTATCTTTGAAGGAGATGACGCCACGGTTCCCACTAATGATGCTGAAAGTATAGTCGCTGCAGCAGGAGATGTTGCAGCTGTCAGCCATCTTGATGGAAACCCGGACTTAACAGAGGAGACGAAACCCCTGGAAAAAAGCCAGACAGTTCCAGTCATGGAAGCAACACCACCGCCAACGGGTCTCTTTGGGCGCAGACTTAGCAGGACAGGCACAAACCCTCAAGCTTCTGTTTCTGCTTCTGCTTCATCAACCAGTGTCGACTCCAAGGGACCGGGTGCAAGCCCAGTATTGAAGCCCAAGATCTCCAAGGCGTCCCTACAGCCTATCGTGGGTACTGATGCCGCTCATGCTGACATTTTCAAGCCATCGACATCACCCCCTGATCATGCTACTAATTACATGGCGGCTCTGCACTCCCGCTCACACGACGCTTCCCCCAAGCCCCCCCAGACTTCAGATGCGCCTCTGGAGTCATCGTCTGCTTCCCAAAGGTCAACCCGGTCTTCACGCTCTTCCTCATCAGTAAACGAAGCCCTCAACAATGATGTACCGGAAGACACTCAGAAGACTCCTGTTGCCATCGGCCGCCGTAATACGACCTCGTCGACTGGTTCATCTCACACTGATGAAAGACCAGGTTCCTCTGCTGTCTCCTTGAAAGAGTCCATCAAGAGCCAGACAGGGTCACTGGGAAGGAGTTTCTTTACACGGCGTGAGCATCCGGAGGTACCCGTTCAAGTGGACGAGGAGTCGGACCACAGTGAAGCTTCTCGAGACCACCCGAATAATCCACTCCAGAGACAGACTACGCTGGCGGCTGTTTCAAATGCAGCATTGCAAGCCAAACAATGGGGTTGGAACGCTTATCAACGACACAAGGAAGCACGCAGACAGGCAGAGCAAGCAAACCATCTTGATCTCAGCCAGCCCATGGGAAGAGGTCAACCACTACCTCCTCCAGGAACGCCTCTCCCTAAGCCTACAAATGGCATGACGCGGATAGCACCCCCGATGAGTGTTCCTGCGAGGAAGCCAGTCCCTGGACACAATTCGGTAGAGTCTCTTGAGACTCACCACGAAAGCCATCCTGAGCACGAGCATGAGCATGAGAAGCATGGCGACCACCGTCCTCCCTTCTCTTCTCGCGGACGGCGTAGACAGAGCCACGCACCTGAACCGGACAATGGACAGAATGTATTCGTCGTTGCCGCCCCAGAGGACTCTCAGCCCGCTACGCCATCGGGCGATGACCCTTCAAATCATCAAGTGTGGGCTTCCAGTGATGAGCAGACAGTGACAGATAGCGGAACATCTCATCCTCCCTCGATGATCACCAACGAATCCTCACTCGTGCAAGATGAAAAGTCAGCTAGCCCTGTAGAGCCAAAACCTGCCGCTCCAGCAGCAGCAGACGACGACGATGACTTTTCTGGATGGATGGATAACGAACCGTTAGATATGGAAATCAATGACCCTGTACAGCCAACTGTACAGGAAGTCAAGTAACACACACACACACACACAGAGAGAGAGAGAGAATCAGGCGTTCTGGACTATGACAGGCTGGGGATGACTACAAGTTCCTGATAGAGCAAGCTTCCTTCGGACTTACCTTTCTTATAATTATTGTTGGATCGGCGTTGCTGGACGGTGGATGGGCTCTTGGTTATAGGTGCTACATCAGATATACCTCAAGAATTGAGTAGTAAGTAATTACACGCAGCCTGCACTGTACATCGAAATGGTTGTATATGCCATTCGATTGCAAGTGTCGTTGGATGAGCTCTATTTGTCTTGAGCCGTCGGTCGAGCACATGAACGAATGGTGCTTGAACATGCCAGACAGCGAGCATTCCTACAAGCGCGTCCCGGTTTGACATCCCTTAGCTCACCAAACAGAACGATAGTCGGCTGGTAATACTTTGGGAGCATTGATTTGTTCGACAACAGCTTGCCTTGACTTCAAAGCAACCCTCAATGTCTTCGAGATTGTGACAAATTCCAAAGTGCAATGAGAAAATGCCCTCGTTGTGATGTTCTCTGCTCGGCTAACGGCATCTTTGACCCTCACATACATCAATGATCGGCTTACGATTGCTATAAACCATACCGTAAAGATAATCAGACAACAGCATGGTTGCTGCACTTGCAAGAGAATATTCTCACATGGTCATTTCACCGGGTGGTTATCGCAGTAAAGCCCCCACGTGTTAGTCACAAAGCAGTTGAGTCGTGGACGATCTCGGGAAGACATTCCTTTGCCAGAGACGCCCCTTGATAGATAAAACACAGAGGCAAATGCAAGACAAAGATCGTGAAAGTTCCGTAACGCCGAGATGGAGGTATTGAAAGAAAATGAATGCAGCAGGCATTGTGTTGTGTCGGGTTCCGGGGGGGCCAACTGGACAGCATAGCATGGTCATGCCTGATTTTCATTGTTGCATTCACTTTGCCACCACTCGGCAGCAGTACAAGTGTCAGCTACCAGCCGATAACAGTTCTGAGCTTGCTCGTCTTCGCACCGAGCGAGTGTTTCATGTGCCCTCGTGTATATCGCATCGGCAGAGTAAGCACAAAGAAATGACGTCCAGTGCTCACTGTAACCTGTAACCAGCCTGGAAGGTAGCAGCTCAACACACCCACCAAACAGTCTACCTACCTATACCCTCGGTTCTTGAGAACGGACAAGCGGGAGAAGGTCATATCGAGATCCTGCCTGCTGCTTCAACATTGACCCAAGTTGGTGTGAGTGATGTTATGCGACAGAAAGTATTGAGCCAGGGCAGAATGCAGCTTTCTTGATGATTGGGTCTGCTCTCAGCCCAACTCAGATCACGGCTTCGTGAAAATTATACTGTGTAGCACCATCTAGGCTTTGTAAAGGGTGCGCAATGGCCGATTTGAGTACTGCTTTCCCGCCACCGATGCACCCCAAATGCAGATGAATTTGGTGATACCCAACGCAGAGAATCGCGTGGCAGACTCCATCACCATTAGGTAGTTTTAGTCTGGTCCCCCAGGATCTTCGTTGGACTTAGAGCAGACATCTCCGCCAAGAATATGGGGTACATGGCGGGGGAAAACGGAAGTGGCTTGGTCCTCATCCACAGTTATCCTCGTAGTAGTACGGATACAGAAGATAGATAGCTTCTCAGCTGAGTTTGAAGCTTTTGGCGTACCTAGGTGCGGGTGCCTGTCTCAACAACGTTATGTGTTTCTTGGGCGAAATCACGGAGCCAAGAAAAGCCAAGGTTCGAGGGATGAGCTGTGCCGCTGAGAATGCACGTTGCTGCGTTGAGAAAAGAGCTTGTTGCCCTTCATCTAAAATAGTAGGTAAGTTAGGCATCGCACTGTCTTTCTTGGCCGCGGGAGCCCCTCGTCAGTCGAGTTACAGTACAAATGGTAAGCTTGTTAAAAAGCTTGTGGTCAGTTGAGTTGCGCGGCCAAGCCGACGCCAAAGGGGCCTAGAAAAGATGCATGGAAAGAGTAAACATACCCAGACCAGCCAGATCATGGTAGCCCTTGTCAGATGCTCGGCGATCCTCGAATTGACCAATCCCGTGGCTGCCTTTGAGCGCCGAGAGACTGAGGGGAGAGGCTCGATAGCATCATCTCACCCCTCATCTCAGTAATATAACCGACAAGTAGGGTAAAACGCCAACCCTTGGTGACATGCCTTGTGCGGCGTCTACAACTGCCACTCGTCATTGAGACTGACGCCGTAACCTGGATCGATATAGCTTCCTTGAGTTTAAATGTCATGCTGCAGTTCTGTAGTTAGGTACTGTACTGTAACCGCGACCCCACGTCTCATCATGATACGTAATTGGTGTGTCTGGACGAGACTCGCTCGCTCGCTCTGCCGTACCGAAGCATGTCATGGCATGGCATTGACAAACGACAGGTGCGCTTATTCCAGCAGAATCTCAGTTCAAGAAAAGCTGAATCCATCGAGAGAATGATGATGCTCTATGTGCCGAGACGAATGACGCCAACATGGCCTGAACAGTCCATGGCTGATGCTGCTGTTGATTCATTCCACCCATCAGATTGCACCACAGCAAGCAATTGAGTTGTGATGGATGGAGCTCGTGTTTCCAGACTGTTGGATTCAGTCTAATGGAGCCACTTACCAACTCAGGCAAGTAAGTAAAAAGTTATCCGCTGAAAGCCGTTCAATGTGCCTTGTTAGCTTGCTTGGCTTGGCTAAGTTGGACTTGTTGTGGTGAGGCATTTTCTGTCCTCGTCAACTCTCAAGCGGAGCCTGTCTGTGTCGCACTGTAACTACCAGACTTATCCATACAGACAGTACAGTGCTGATGCACATGTCCTCTCATAATATGCCCTGGCCTTGTACGTGTCAGGTCTTGCACTTTCAGCGGGTCTCGAGTCTGGAACATCGTGGGCGTTAACATGGCAGATTTCGCCAAGCAATTGACCAAACAAGAAGAGCAGTTCATGTCTGCCTGCACCTGGGCACCGTGAATGATCATGGCCTGAGAGTTTACAATTGATACGACAGGGGGAGTGGTTCATTGAATAGCAGCTCTTTTGCGTCTTCGAGCTGGCCTGGCATCAAGAGAGTGTCACAGGGCTGAGTAACAATGTCATACCTATTCATGCTCTGGAAAAAACGTGAGAACTCCATGCATGCCAGACATCGAAACAACGCCAGGTCCAGTGCATCAGCGTGGGATGATGTCTAGGGCCCTGCAGTTGCCAGCCGGCAGTGAGACGCCGTTGTCGACAGATCCAATGTCAAATTGAACGACGATAGCGTCGTGTAAGCTAACCACGGGCGGACCGACATTGGCCACGGATGCACACTCCCTCCTGGTCGTAGCTGGCACAGTTATCTGAACTGGATCTAACTTCGGACCACGCGTTATCAGTAACTGTTCTTCGGCTTCACCTTTCAGATGCGAGCCGCGCCTAAGCTTTCGTTTGACTTTTGTGTATCATCAACAGGATGACTTGGTCTTTACCGTCCTAGGTGTAGTACGTCTCAATCCAAAAAGAGTGATCGAAAAGGTGTGGCAAGATCCGGCATTTGCTTAGATCTTGAAGGTGCCTCACCAGACCATTTAGGCTTAGCTATCTTGAGGGTGTTGCGATGTTCAAGCCAATCGACGCGATATTCCATGGGCTCATGCAAGTCTTATCCGCCACTGTTTGATGCACGATGCAAACCTTTCAATTTTCGCAATCCAATAGCATATATTTGCGGGCCAACGGGGCCAAGAAAGCAACCTCTCCGACATCAGCGCCGTGATCAGGTAATTATCGTTCCCATTGACGTTGTTCAACTGGAGCTTCTTGGCGTCCCTTCTGCCTGTATGGCATGACAAGTTCATGGATGAATCTGGAGGTCCTCGACTTAGTCTCGCAACCATCATGAGAGTACCCCGATAGGATCGAAGGATCTTGGTCGATGAGCCTGCATTGCAGTAAAGAATTCGCTGTCTCATTCGTAGGACCTTGAGACCGGCTATAAAACTCACGAGGCAAAAGCCGGCTTGGTGATGCAGACTACTGTTCGTTAGCTCAGATGTAAGTGCAAGTTTCTTGGATATCGGCATGTGTGATAATGATAGCAGCGGAGTCAATACTGGAGAGAGCCACTTCATATCATGGGTATGGAGCAACTGAGCATAGAGAGAGCACTCGAGGGTTGACGCTGTACTTTGAGTTCCTATGTCATGGTGTCGCTTGTAGATATTACGTGCTCGCAACTGACGTCTTTTGCACTTACAACAACTTCCAAATCCTCTGATCTCAGCTCATATGAGGCGACCGTGCGTTCAGCTTGAGTGCCCTCGCGTGTCGGTACGTGTTGGTGTCAATTCTCATGATGACAAGATTCATGCCTGACGCAGAAGATAAAAACCATGTGTAACAGCATGCTTCAGCATGATCTTCATGTTTGTCACTCGATGGCCCGGTGGTGAGGTACCACTCGATGAAGTTTCTCTCGGTCAAGCATCAGTATCTGATCAGAGTCCTCTTACCCAGTCTGTCAAGACCCTTGTAAATGCCTTGCTTGGCATCCTTGAGCAATCGACTCTTTGGGCTTGATGTTTGACCCTTGCCAAAACGTAAAAGCGATTTGCAAAGCACGTTCGGCAGATCACCATCAAGGCTACGGTGAAGACAGAAATTAAGGTAGAATTAAACAATTAACCCATGGACGATGTAGCAGCGCCCGTCCGCCAAGCACTGCCGGTGCGGTGGCCCAAATTGCCAAAGTGAACCACGGATTTTAAAGCACTCTAAGTGCCGTGTTTGAGTCAATGTGAGATTATTTGCAGGTGGTGAAGCTCAAGAACTTGACTTGACAGCCTCATAATTGAACCTTGACCCCTGATCAGCAGTAAATACCTGAATACCAAGGCCTTAGTTTGAGCCCGTCAAGGCATCACAAAATGTCAGCACTGCCATCGGGCACGGGCCGACAGAAACTCAGTTTGAATTGAAAACGACGGTCGATCGTGAGTTGTTTAACTCAACGTGTACAAGACTTTGTTTCTTACACGCGGATAACCTACGGCCAAGACAGGATTAACGATATCAAATATCCAATGAGCGATCGAGAGTGTGTTAGAGACACAAGAGACAAGGGACCGTGCCACGGGAGATCCAGGGATCAACTCCACTTCCTTGTCTCTCCGGGGCGCATATGACGCACTCGTACCCGTGTCAGCCATCCCTGTCATGCAGAGGCGAGAAAGATGGCTTGAATGGTGTGGCCTGGGGTGGGCGTGGAATGGAGATCCCGCACCGGACTGGTTTTGGAGGAGCTCGCGACCTTAGTAGGCTCTTCCAGGTTTATGAAACCACGAGATCACTCAACCTAGAAAAAACAGCCGCTGCAGGCGCGTGTGAATATGACGATAGAGTCATAGGCTTCCTGAGATCGAGAAGGACGGGATAGGATTCCACCAACTATGAGTTGTGATTAAAGGCGAGTTAGGCAGCCCTAGAAAGGTCCCTTGATTCGCTGCGCTGGTCAAGATCTTGGTGTCGAGCCACTCAGGGCTGCCAGAACAGGGGGCACATTCACGGTCTTGGCGACAAGGGACTGAAAATGCCAGACAATGCAGACATCATTGTGGTGAAGCCAGATTTGCGGTGCGACCTCTGTATACCCTTGATTCGCGAATAGGTGGAAATTTTGATGACCATCATTTCCTGTTTTTGTTATTTGATTGATGCCTGGAGAGGTTCCTTATTTCTGGCTTGCTTTTAGAGAGATCACAGAACACAGACCGACACTTCACGCCAGGGGGCTTCCCGAAATCCAATTTGCGCTTAATCAAATCCCATGCGATTTGCGTTGCACACAAGGAACGTAAATGCCGCTTGGTATGTCTATCAACGCCGATCAGGCGTGGCAGGTATGAGTTAGAATTCAAGCTTACTTTGAATAATCTCAAACCGCCGCGCAACTTGTCTTACTTGTGCGTCACTTTGAGGCGCAATCGCAATGCAGCGAGAGCTTTGACGGTGGAGGACGCGCATACGCAGATCTGTGCCAAAGGACATTCGTCGTCCGGCTACACCACAGCACCTTGCGTGCGCGTCTCTGGCGAAGTTGAACAGGGGACACTGCAGACAGGAGTGACGAAGTGAAGGCGATCAGGGTCGGCAGATTGAAACCAAATCGGAAGCAATGGCACTGGCCGCAGCTTCTGAGGTCGAAAAAGAAGATCGCTGAAGATATGTTGTTCTAAAACTTCATATGAGATAGCTCCGGATAGCGAATCGGGATTTTCGCATGATTGGAAGCATGTTGACCGGATAAGCGCCGTCCAATGTCCGATATCAGAGCCGCAACGGCAGGCAGAAACTGGGCTGATTTTGACAACCGCGGTGTCGCGGATGAAAGGATATGCCTGATTGCGGCTCTTGGATGTCGAAATGACCAATCCTAGCCAAGATCCGGCACCATGGCAAGACTCATGATTCGCATGCAAATGCAGTCGAAGTTGAGGGTTGCTGATCAGTGACACTCGACTCCGGCTCCGTGGAAAATGCTGGCCTTCCTGCTCTTGATGAGAACTGCCGTCTCTCCCGAGCAACTCCAATCAACGGCTTGAGGCGCTTATCCTGGTGGATTTTAATGCTGCCCTGAGTGGTAGCAGTGCAGCCGGCTATAGAGGACCGAGAGACCTATAATTAAATTTCCCAGGCTCCGTTTCATGCTCTTCGTCGACTCAGGCGAGGCGACAGAGCGGGTACCAATGGTGCAGGTATTGTCCGTGATCGGTACGGTGTACCCCATAGAATCCCATTATCCTTCGATTGAGTATCTTTATTAGGAGAACATAACTTGAATGCAATCGTGGGCAAGACTCTTCACTTGGCCATTATAACTTCCTCAAATCATTGGCTAATTTTATCCAAGATACCTTGCCTCTTGTGCAAGCCCCTGGAACATAAACCCGCGGCTTGCGTGGGGTATTCTTTTTGTGACAATGCAGTGGTCCAGGTCGGTCAGCTAAATTGGCTTTGAATAATGGCTGAAATTGGCTCAAAGGCACGCGAGCTGGCAGACATGCCGCAAGGGGTTGAAGGAGAAACTTGACATGGCATTCAGCCATTGCACCGCCAGTTGCTGACGCCAGATTCGTTCCCTTTCGAGGCCGGGCGAGACAGGGCTGGGGAGAGGCGCGGGATTATTGACTGCTTGCGCCTTGTTCAGGAGACGGTACCCCTAATGATTTGCTGAGGGCAGAAACACGAATGCTTCATGTGGAGATCCATGATACGTGGAAGATCGTCACAAAGGGCGAGCATTGAGCACGAGACACGAATGCTCATCATGGAATTGACCGCTGTTCCTGATTGACTTGTCGATGATGTAACTGGGCTATTTGATGAGCTGGAAGATTATGAGTCCCGTTGTGCACCGTCACGATCGCTTTTTGAAAAGTCTTGGCTGTAACAGGGTCTCGGGCAGATGCTCGCTCTGGAATTGCATGGGGTTAAACTGAGATGACGAGAGAAGATCTCAGCAAACACGATTTCGAGACAGAAAACTTGGTAACTGTTTGTGGCGATGTGCGAGATGCAACAGCGAGGTTGTAATAGCTCACTCCATCACGCAAAGGCAAGTTCATGATGCTTTTTTGCACTTATTCATGATGTTTGAAGATTTGACACTCGAGTCGATTGCGCTTACACCAGATTTGACTGGCAGTGGAGCCGATGCAGATAATTGGTCAGTGGCTGTCACACTTGCACTTTCACTTCAGAGCAGGACAGCGAACCGCTCACTCCAAGGGAACCCAGATGGGGAAAGAGAGGCCGGGTCAAGGTGAGCAGACCAATGAGAGCACACAGAAAACTGGCCGAATTGCTCGCCGAGGCTTCTCAGCATGTACAGTACAACATTGATTTGATGGCGCCTGCATCGTCATTTGATTAGCGGGAGCTTCCAGCTGTCTTGAAGATTCAGGAGAGCAGTTGCATCAAGCACCTCACGCACCCGTGTTTCTTCAGAAGCCAAAAGAAACATCAAAACAAACTATTATTAGGTCTCCCGTTGCTACTTGCTGTATGGCCGAGGCACTGCAGCTCTAGAACTCAAAAGGCAGCTGCTGTTATCGAATGGATCAGGTACTGTAAACAAGAGGCTCAGGGCAGGGCAGACGAAGCCAGAAAGAACACTCAGTGACAAAAATACTGACGTAAGTTAACAGCATAAACTCGGAGGCTCTCGGATGAGTTTATTTTTTTGGCATACAATGTTCAGCCAGGGCCAGGGCAGACTTGAGAGCACTGGACCTCAGTAATGCAATGTAGATGCAGAGACAGAACCTGGAAAATTGGGGCACTTCGGTCATCGTGAAGGGAAAGACAGTTAGCCAAGCTTCTTCCATGGCTCACCCACGCATAATTTCCGTGTTGGCGCCTCTACTTTACCATTGATGAAATTATGGCATATCTTCAGGTCGGCCCGTGATCTCCACGCTGGAAATCCCCGTAATCTTCGTTGGTATCTCGGGCTATTCATCAGAAGAATTGCCTTTGCTATCTGGTCTTGCACCTACGTCGTTGAAGAATTCTGCACTCTCGCCGCACCCCTTGGTAACTGGGCTGCATCTTTCTGGGTAAGTTAAAAGGCGATTCAAGTCACCCACTGGGTCGCATAAGATGTGGATTTTTAGTAGATAAATCACGCACTGTGCTCATATGTATGTACGTATTTTACTAGGTAATCCGACGGAGCAAAATGGACCAGTCAAGTTTCGTTTATCTATCCTAGGGTTCCATGGACGGAATTAATAAACCAGAGTACACTTACTATTGATTGCTGCCCGCTGTCCTCTTGATGAAGCAAGCAGTTGGTGATCTGGATAACTCACTCAGCGATATCAATCCTCGGCCTCTTTCTCCGTATCCCGATCTCCAAAATACCTTACCCCCCACTCACACACACACACATGAACCATTTTTTCTCTACCCCAACCCAAGCAGAGTTACCTGCATGCCAATCATTGCATCCAATACAGAATCAGTCAAAGTTTTTGGCTTTGGCCTTGTGTATCTGTACGTACATACACTCGATACTGTACGTGCATATCGCTTCAGCACTCGGACGAGAAAGCGAGAGCGTGTGAGAATGAGAGTATGCGCACGCCCCTCCCCCTGGCCCATTCACATCCACATCCATATCCTGACCCTTGTCCATGTTCCCCACGTCGAGTTGTGGTCTGTTGATCCACCTTGAAGCTTTGCCAAAGAAAGAGTGGAGGGTTCCTTAGTTCGGTTTGGCTCTGGTGGGCTGGGGATAGACTGGTGAAGGGACCGAATTGATCGACTGCACTGAGTAAGTAATAGTGTAGCAGCTTCATAACTTGTACGGACACAAAAGACAAGCTGCGCGCTTTTTTCTCCCTCTCCTGCTCGTCTCCTTACTTCAGCTTTCCTCTCTCCTTTAGCTTTTACTTAAACATCTTCTTTCCCTTATTTATATAACCTTAAAAGGGAAAAACGAAAACTGGCTGATCGTGCTGCTCTTTTGCTTCACTCTCACTGTTATAATCACCCGGCTACTACTTTTGATGCCGCCCCCTCCTCGTCTTCATATCCTCCTACGACCAAGTCGACGTCCCATGTGGTTTCTCTAGTATCCCATTCAACAATTGTGGGAGATTATATAACGGACAACAACGTGTTGGGAGACAATAGACAATAGTCAATGTTCAATTGAAGACCGAAAAACGGTCACCGAACTCCGTTTGAACCGCATCGACATTCGACAAGCATTCTAGGCTTACACGCGGGCACGAGATCTTGATCAACTCAAAGGCCCCGGCATAATCGACCGTTACAATCTATCAGCTGTCAACTTTTGAGAAAAAAGACACCATACACTTGAACGCAACACCTTTTTGCCTGATCACGGTATTCTACAGCTACCTCGTGGCTACTTCTCTGGGTCAAAGTCTTCTGCCAAGATCGCAAATCTTGGATACCTACCATATCGCCGCAACGATTCGGTAGTACCGTCGAGTGTTTCTCGCATTTTGCCGACGAACCAACCACAAACGCCATTCGCCCAGCGACAGAAGCACAACACAGCACTCTAGTCGCTGAACCGTCCCCATCACTCAACTAACCCCAATCCTTGGATGCTGGGTGTGTGGCTCTGACTTACAGCTCTTGGTCCCTCGCTTCTGTTAGTGACCAGCTGCCCTCCCCCAATCGACAGCACCTGCTCTGTACTTTAGGCGCCGCCTCTACACCGAAGCTCTGTACCCCTCTATTCGACACCGTCGCCATTCACTGCAAGCCCCGTCCGAGATAAAACAGCAGAAGCGCCCTCAAGGCTCAATTTCGCTATTTCTCAGCCCCCGACTTCAAAAAAGATGGGCGTTATGGCGGCACTTTCGGCCCCAAGGGCCATGGTAGCACCCCACCAGCACCAACCACAGGGGCCCTCCACCCTCGTCACAGGTATGGACATACAATTCTCTTACTGTTGTTTGTCTCTGTAATCAACTCCATGTTTCCCGTCTTCTCCTTGATTTGCCTCTTTCCATCCTCACCCAAACCCATCTGGGCAAGCATTGCCCGTCCATTCGCCCGTTTCAAGTCAAGCCTATTCCTGTTTCTATTTCCCCCTCGTGTTCATTCATGTCTTGGTCTGCTTTTTGATGAGCAGTAGTTCATTTCATTTCACTTCACTTGACTTGGTTGTTTCTCCGCTTTTGTCTTCTCACATTCATTTCGTCATTCCCACGTCCACCGGAAGCGAGAAGTCTCTCCATCTCCGTGGACCCTGCGCCGCGGACCAAGCTGCAAGTTGAGTAGTGATGCGATAAACGTGGGACCTGCAACTGAAGCTAGACTTGGCTGAATCAAATCGGCTTTGAGCGACGGCTTTTGTAAGTGGGCTTGCACTTTTTTTTTTACTCTGTCATTTGCTGAGAAAGCAAAGGCAAAGGCAAAATAAAAAAGAACAAAGTAAACAGCGGCAATGGGATGGACGCAACCAGAAGGTTGGGTTTGTTCGGACATTCGCCATTTGGTTATTTCCATCCATCACCATTTCCCCATTATAATTCCGTCAATGTTACTGTCGCTGTCACTTGTCACCGTCACTTCCCCCTTCGCTGTGCCTTGTTGGGCTGAGCCTAGACTTTACAAATTCATGACATTTGCTGAGCCTTGGCACACTTTGGGGGTCTCGGTCCAGTTTTGCTGCATGATCACTCGTTCTCGCTCCCTCTTACTCACAACTCACGTTCCATTCTATTTCTGCCTCATGCACACCTCAGTTTAATCCCTAGTTCCCCTAGCCTTGTCCCATGTCAACCCGAACCCTGCAACTGCAACTTCTCCAACATCAACATCGAGTCATCCCTGCCTGCTGACGTCTTTTTGCTTGCTCCCGCCACAGATAAAAGTACCTCATCCTCTACCTTTCGCCCAAACCAGTTCCAGTCCCTATCGTCGCCTCGCGAATATAGTACCGACCTTACTGAATCAATTGTCCTAGAAGAAGGTGGTGAATCTGGAAGCGAATCCGCCGTTGAGCCCGTTACACCTGTTAGTGGTCGCCAGTCCCAGGACTTTACCCTCCAGAGCCAGGACCTGCAGGACCTACAAAATCTGCAGTCTTACCGGACGGCTTCAGCCACATCTTCAGGAGTTGTACCTATCTCGATCCCCAACTCGGCCAACCCCAACAAAGGATCATATATATCACAATCCGTAAATAACAGCCGCCCTCCTACTACCTACGAACCAAGTACTCCAAGAGCAACAGAACCAGAGCCGGGCAGTTCTCTCACCCGTCAGTCAACCCGAGGTTCCATCTCCACCTCAAGTTTCAAGCGCACCATGTCGAGCTTCTTCCGCCGATCAAATTCCCACGTTAAGAACGATTATATACCTGCGGAATCTGCAACACCCTCCGTCGTGTCCGCACCAACGGAACCTCAAACAAATGGCCAACCACGTGCTGCAGCTCGCCGTCGTTTCTCCATGAACCGCTCGTCTGCGACTACTCGTTCCAACTCACCCCCTTCGCCTAGCGACAATGGATTAGAAATGGCTCCCCCACACCGTGAACGTGCCTCTGACAAGTCTCTTCCCAGTCAAGGAGACTTCAAGAAGAACCGCGCATCGACTGGTCTGACTCTGCGTGGCCGAGCTATTAACTTCGTTGGCGCTCATAACCCCAGCCGAGGGACCGGACACAAGCGCCCTGAGTACAACCGCAGAGCTAGCAGCTATGACGGTAGCCGACCCAGCACCCCTCTTCCACCTCCTGCGGAAGGTGACGAGACTATGTATCCACCCGAACGAAGTGTCTGGCCTCTTCCTCCTGACTCCGGCACTGGTGCCAAGGCTCGACGCATGAGTTTGAGCCTTCCTGATGACTTCGCCGTGGACGTAGCTGAGCTACAGAACGAATTCGAATACCAGCGCAAATTCCTCGGCCGTCATGGCAAGCATCTTGGCAAGGGAGCGGCTTCGAAGGTTACCCTCATGATGCGAAAAGGTTACCCAGAAGAGCTTTACGCCGTCAAGGAGTTCCGTGGCAAATCGCACCGGGAAAGCCAGCAGGACTACGAGAACAAGATCAAGTCAGAGTTCAGCATTGCAAAGAGCTTACATCATCCCAACATTGTCGAGACTTTCCGCCTATGTACCGATCACGGGCGATGGAACCATGTCATGGAATATTGCTCGGAAGGTGATCTTTTCAGCTTAGTCTCCAAGGGTCATCTCAAGGGTGATGACCGGAAGAAGGACCGCATGTGTCTCTTCAAGCAGCTTATTCAAGGTGTTCATTACTTGCATGCCAATGGCATTGCCCATCGTGATATCAAGCTTGAGAACCTTCTGATCACCAAGGACAGTAAGCTCAAGATTACCGATTTTGGTGTATCGGAAGTTTTTTGTGGTACTCACCCGGGTCTTCGTGAAGCTGGTGGACAATGCGGCCGTAATATGAGCGGCGAGATCCGCCTTTGCTCACCTGGCATCTGTGGAAGTGAGCCCTACATCGCTCCTGAGGTCCTTGCCAAGAAGGAAAACTACGACCCCCGATCACTCGATGTGTGGAGTTCTGCGATCGTCATGATTTATCTCACCTTTGGCGGCGCCATCTGGTCCCGCGCTGTCCCAGGAGAGCTCCATTATGATAAGCTCGTCAAGGGCTGGGAAACATGGTATGGAAAGCACCCAGAGGCCGACGCCACTATCTCTGATACGGATTACCCCAAATGCTACGCCCTCGACGTGGGCATGTCCCCACCTGCTCTCCGCCGTCTTGTGCTACAGATGTTGAACCCTGATCCGCAAAAGCGTATCAGCATTGAGGACGTCATCCACAACCGCTGGCTGAAGAATGTCGAGTGCTGCCAGCTGGAATCCTACGATGACCCCGCTCTTCTCATTGATGCGACCAAGAAGGACAACACAGCCAACGGCAACAAAAAGATCTTTTGCCACAACCATCTACCCCCGAAGGGCACTGGCTCCCACTCGCTGGGCAAGATGCCAGGCCAGCCGGGCTACTAGACGACTTAATGACTGATGGAATGACATTTGAAATGTCCTACAAACACTAAACAACCATTTCTTTGATAATAAGAGCAACATTGGATTTGTGCGCCTATAACCTTTGCATTCACCTATATTGGCGTTGGGGTCAAGCCGGCCATGGATGATGGTCCTGGCCTGCATGGTTTGGAGTTGGTGAATTTCTGTCGTTTGTTTTCTTTTACACTCCAACCTGTACATAGTATACACCCTTTTCCCTGTCTTCGTCGGACGACGACGCACTACAGCCGACGAGGATGGGGGATGTCTTACAAGCAAAGTAGACTTAATACCCCCTTGAAGAAACAGTCTCTTGCTCTTTTGGAATCTGGTGGATAATGGATATTTAACATGCCATTGGTCTACAGATGGAAAGAAAAGTCGGGTAGTAGGATGAGCATGAGGGTTTATCAATTCACCCGTTTTATTCTTTTTTATGAGTTCTTGGATTCAAAGATGCGCGCGACCGACCCCCTTGAAGATTGTTTATTCTTACAAGCATAACTTACACATATATACGCACGTATGTATACATGGGCTTGCTGCTCTGGCGCTCTGATGCCATTGCTACCAGTCTTTTCTGCGAACTAGCGCAATAGACTTGCGTTCTTTGTTCATTCAATCATTTTTTATTCCAGCCTCGGTTCGTTCTGAGTATCCGTAAAAGAAGGGCCGTCTTCGGGGCCATTTGGTGATGTGGCCGCGATACTTGACGTCTTTATCAGGTGCTTTGACCTTTCTGAGATAGCGGTTATCAATCGCCTGACGATTGAGTAAGAGCATTATCTAGATTTACAAGGATTGAAGCGAGATCTGTTTTACTAGAAGGATGATGGAAGCATTCCACTTGTTGTCATGGTAGCACGTTATATCACATGTCGTTACTGCAAGACTGATGTTTGTTTCTCTGAATATCTATTTACCCAGCAATCTGGGACAGATGAGTACAGTACACACTCCTCTGTGGCGTGTACGGATGCGCCGATGCTGCAGGCTGGGAAGTTTTCGGTGTTACATATCCAGAAGCGATGAAAAGCATCCCAGGCGATATGCACGCAGGCAGGCATGTCTCACCACGGCGATGTTTATACTGTATTAGCCATAACGAAAGCGAAGTCGGAATGAGCGATGTATTGGCTTGGATATTGATGCTGGAGCGGTCTCACCGCTGATCAATAGTAGTAGTGAAAGTGGAAATGTCACAGGATCTCATTGGACTTGTACACAAAAGTGAGGCTTTGCGATGACGCTGAGCACTGGATAGAATTTGTGGCGCATTTACGACATGTGCATGTGAATCGGAATGTGAATCTGAATGAGAGGAAGGGCGTGACGCTGATACACCCTCACGATATCCCTTACCGGTCGTCGTGGGTTTCCACTGAGTTTCACTGGTGTTGGGCGTCTGTTCCGGGTACCTGGCTAACGCTGAAGCCGTCATCAACGCAAAGCTTCTGGACAAAGTTGAGACATGGTGACAGCCTCCCACGTGGTAAAGAAAATCTGACGGAACAGGGAGAGTCTCACGACCAGTAAGTGAGTGTTTGGCTTCAGATCACATTGCTACATGCATGGCCCGCGTGACCGGTAATGCTTAACACTTACTCCGGGCCACAACTAATGCAGCATCGCGGAAATAACGTGCCGAGCGAAACATGGCAAGAACTGAGGCTGATGAAGCGCGACTACCGCCCTCGCTGCACGAGAGAGAACTGGCACACCGAAAGAAGCCTCCTCGGATATCAGTGCCGAGAAGTAGAAGTAGGAGAGTTGATTCGTGCCCGCATTGGAAATTTCGTGGGGGTGGAGGTGTTTTTCCATCTTTCTTTTTTTTTGTTTGTTTGTGTTACCCACGGACAAGTTGTGATTGTTGGGATATTGGAGAATTGCAAATGTCTTTCTTCCCCAGATGTAACACGAGAATTCTGGTACACAAGAGGCTGGCTGAGGGATGAATGGAGGGAGTGAGAATAGATCAGAGTTTTGTGAAGGAGTCAAGGATCATAGGTAGGCTGCTTATGTAGACTTGGTGGACGGTTACTTTGGAAAGTCTGAGCTTGATGGCGGGGAAGCAGAATACCTAGGTAAACTTGCCGTGCCGTCAATCGTAGGAATGCGTAAATGATAGTGCTCACCTTCTGTGTAAGCTTAAAATGGAATGATACCTGATATACTTTTAATATCAACTTTCCTTGTTCATGAGTACATACCTTAATTGTGTATGTCCAGTACTTTCTTCAAGTGCCGATATTGAACGGCATTAATATGGAGCACGGCCCGACAGTGGGTCAGCTTCCAAAGACATTCTAGGAACTTTTCATTGTAGAGTACCCCCTATATACTTCTGAGTAAATAAGTTTTTATCTCGTCTCAAGATATATCCACCATCTGCCCCGTGTTCTGTACCTGAAACTATCGTCGAAATATCCGAATTCCGCTACAGCCCGGCTCCGGTTCCTTAATAAAACCTTAATTTTTTAAGGTGGTTGTTGCGCCCAGTTAAAGTTTCTCTGGCTTCTGGAAAACGTTTCAGTCTTTCAGATACATCGTCGACTGTCCATATTAATAATTCCTCCAATGGCTGATATATGTTTACGGGCGGAATATCCGATTCTCATTCCCAAAGTGGGATGTCTTGTTCAACTGCCGCGTATACAAGATTACCAACATGGCCTGAAACGGAGCACCTACCGAATTACCCGATCTGAAAGACTGAAAAGGGTTCTGTTCAGGATGTATATTTAAGACGCTGTTGTATCGTAACAACATGGTTGGTTCTGTAGCATTTTGTCTTCAAGTTACTACTGGCTAGTATCCCTTCATTTCTGTGTATTTCATTCATTCCTTTACCAATCGTATATATTGTTACTCGTCCACCATGCGTACCGCTTCCGTCATCACTCTTCTGGCCTCCGTGGTGTCTGCAACTCCCTTCGGCCAACGCTCTCAGGTTCTCCCCAGAGCAAGCGAGACTTGCCCCGTCGTCTTCGATGGCCGAGTCCCTGCCAATGCCTCTCTGACCGACTTTGACACGGCGAATGGCGGCGGCTGGAACCCTTACAACCCGGGCTTCGTCAAGGGAAACAACATCTCCTGGTCCGAGATTCTTAAGCTCCCCAAGACCAAGACCAAGTCGCGCTTTGATACCGAGGCTGGTACCATCCCTCTCGAGGTCACTATCAGCGACAAGAGTATCTTCATGAAGCAGCTTGGCTTCAGACGCGCTGGTCTGCAGTTCAACAAGGATAGCAACGAGGGCAGCCCTGGATCCAAGGGTGTCAAGACTCTGCACTTTAGCATCCAGCAAGATGACAAGCGCCCTCTCAACCTGAGCCATGAGTACCTGGTGAGTATACCCGCAATCGTCATTGAACACGTTGATGCTAACAATGGTAGAACGTTTGGCATGAGAAGGCCGATTTCTCCGGCAACCAGTTCCAGTTCCAGGCTGGTCAACTCATCGGGCAGAACGGCACCGCTGCTACCTGGAAGCTTCTCGACCAGGACTTCAAGCTTCTCTGGGAGACTCCTATGCTCAAGAAGGTGTGGCAGAACTTTGCCATCACTCTCAACTACGAGAAGAAGTAAGTCTATACCCACAGCATAGCACAAAGACTGTAACTCACAATCGCAGCACCATCCAAGCCTACTACTCCAAGGGATGCAAGCCTCTCAAGGCCGCCACTCAGCCCATCGCCCGCAACTTGACCGGCCAGGGACAGTTCCAGATTGGTATCCTCAAGAAGCCTACTGGCACCGATGATGTTGCCAACTCTGGATTCCAGGAGGCCAACTTAAACGAGGGACTTATTTACGGTGGTATCTTCCTTGAGGACAGCGCGGATGGATGTGTCTCTCTCTAAGTTCTCGCTTGAGATGGATGCTGCAGATGCTGTATGATAATAATGGTCAAGTTCTAGACTCTACGACATTACGTACCTACCGCTTCCAGGAGAATATATTTATATATACCGACCTTATTTTATTCTGTTTTAGATGTCTATTGGAGTGTATGATGTATGATCCTCAACTGTGCCCAAGCTGTCGCAATTGGTTCCTCATGACCACCATCGACATTTTTGAGTTAATGAGTCAGTCGTAGCATAACTGCACAACGAAACAACCACTAGAGCTGCATATGTAAATAGTTTTTGTTTTGAGCGAGTAAAATAAGACCCTCCTTCTTCGAAAATGGCTTCCAGGCATATTCAAAATTGGTAGCTGTAAAATGCTGAAAACCATGTCACGTGCTACGAAGCTGAAGTTCTGCTCTATGCATCATTTCCAAGCCTCACCATCAAACTCGAACGCGATGAGGTCGGTCTTGCTCGCCTCCCACGAAGATGGCAACCTTTTCCTTGTGTCAATTGTCAAACGCGAGCCGCAGACTTTCCTTGAGCCTTTTGCGCCAACATCAAAACAAATTTGCTGTTTCCAAACGACAACCTAGCCCGTTTCGCCTCCTCCTCTCTCTCCAACAACCACGATATCTTCACACCGGTGACGATGCAAAGCCAGACGAATCAACACCGATAAATAGCGACATTGCTGCCGAGGAGGGCATAGAAGCCCACGGCTCTGTCGATACCAGCAACGAAGTGACACCAATTGTAGACGACTCGATCAAAAGCAGTGACGATGTTACTAGGGACCAAGACGTCGGTGATGGTGATGGTGATGCCTCGACCCCAGATCCCATTATCTTATCCTCAGACCCAAGAGACGAACCCAAGGTTAAAGCAAGGCCATGGACCGAGGAGGACTTGGCTCACCTCGAAGGATTCATCAGACGGCCATATTTCAGTGTCCTCTACATTGCGAAGCGGATGGACCGACGTTTTGAAAATGTCATGGACCAGCTCAAGCAGATGGAGGAACAGAAGGGAATCAAGCTACTGAACCGAAGTTGGCACCAAACTCCATGGCAACATACAATGGATGCTACCCCAGAGCAAGACGCAATTTTCGAGGCGAAGCACGAGGAAGTGCAAAAGCGTATGGAACACATTGTCGAAACACTCATGACCTTGCCAAAAACGGACCAGTGGGAGGAAATTCTCAAGCTGAAATCTGCCTCGGAATGGGCATCAGCCATCATGAAACTAATACCACTACGAGTCTGGCACATCTTGGCCGGCGACAACCCGCCGTCCGAGAAGGAATACGGGACCATACCAATGGCTGATCCGTATAACACGTTTGGATTGTTCGCCCAAATCTACCAACGCAGGTTATACATAGGCTTCGCTGACAAACCATTTGGCCTGATGGGGCCCAAAGCCGCAAAAAACAAGCCGATCAAGCGCCATGGATTGGTAGTCCCGTTGATTCCAGTGTCTTCAGCGATGCTTAAGCAGCTTACCCACAAGGAAAACGTTGAGCAGAGGTATACACTTGGACTTGCCAGGGCAGCGCTCGCGGCATGGCTTGGGGCATATCAGTTCGAGGTATCTCCTACTCTTCGCCAATTGTATGCCTGGTGGGAGAAGGATGTACATCCGGGCTTACACCATTTTGGCTTGATTTTTGGTAACCCACTTGAGAGGAGACTCATTCTCCCGCTGACACCAGAGGCACGTGCTGCTAGAAGGGTCAAACATCAGGCTGAGGCGTTGGAACGTGAGGGAGAGAAGACAGTGAAGGAAGTGATGTCGTCACGGAGAGAAAGTTCTACTAAGAAGCGAGCTTCTGATGCTTGGGGGGCATTCTGAGGATCTATGCCAAGGCCATTTGTAAAAAAAAAAAAAAAAGAGGTGTATAATTTGCGAGTTAAGAGCCAGCGGATAGGCATGTAGGCATGCATGATTAGAGACAATGAACTCGGTCAAAACCTCCTGTTTCTTCCTGATACCTAACAACACTCAGCAAAACTGAGACCCGATTCCGTACAAACTAAATGATGGGCGAGCTGGTGGGATCTCTGGTGACGATCGTGGTGTACTTGATACATGATAGTCATCGTTTTGGGGGTCCAATCCACAAATGATTGACAGGTCGTCGAGCAAGGATGACTTGCTATAGTATTTTGCCCTTGGGATCGGTTAGTGTATGAGAATTGAAGACTCTTCTCACTTGCTTTGTGATTGGCCCCCCAAAAACTCGTGATATCACCTCCATGTTCTCGGCAAGTTTTAGAGAACAAGTGCTTTAAGTGAAGTAATAATAAGGGGGAAGGTTATAATCCTGATATTACTTTCGAATCAGCCGTTTCATAAAGACCGTCGTTACTCCAGATCAACCGTTACAGTTGAGTTGCAACAGCACACACTGGGAGCTGAGCACAGCTTACGACTTTCCTTGCTTTTTGATTGCCAATGACGCTCTACGTCTTGTTCTGGTGCAGCACAGAAGCGTTAGTGATATGCGGGTATGTGAGGAGTAGCCAGTCATTATCCGTTCTGTCCTCCAAGCATACGCTGTTGTGTTTAGTGTCGTATCAAGAGGTAAGACTTGTGAGATGCTTGTGTTCTCTTGGCATCAGTCTTGACTCCGCGTTTTGTATAACTTTGGCAGAGCCCCCTCTTCCGGAACAAGCTCATCGCCACCGCAGATATCCTCGCCAGTCTCTCTCAGCATTGATGCCTATCTGTCTACGACATCGAGACTCAATGAGCCGGTCTATATCAACACACACTATTCATGTCGACTTCGGCACTCAACACTCGGCCTCATCACTTTTCAGCAAAGTCAAACCTCAGGGATAAGTTGTGCCCTTGACGCCTTCAACTAATAAAAAGATGACCTGTGAAATAAATCGAGGCTATGCTTTTCAAGGGCTGCTAGATCGAAGCAAAGAAGTTTCTCATGCCAAAGCTCCTTCTGTACATGCACTCACTGCTTCTGTCTCTTTCGTCTTTAATCCTCCAAAACAAGCTTCCGTCATAACAGGCTCTCAGGTCGTCTTTTCTTACGATCCCATCTTCCTGGAGAAGCACATATGTTGTCCACCACTCCATGAAAGCAAAAGTCCAACCAGCTGGATCTGCTGCACAGCGATCCTTGGCCCATAATCTCCATAGATCATCAGCAGTCAAGGCCCCATCGCCTGAGGTGTCGAACCGTTGGAACATTTGCTCGAATCTCTCAGGGCTGAAGTTCCCATCAAAGTCGAAGATGTCTGTATCAGAGCCATGCTTGGCCTTGTGGATGTCATTGACGTAGATGCGGAATAAGGGGTCAGGCAGCCAACTATGACCGAGCCGTGTTGGATACGAAAAGAAGATGGGGATGAGAAGAGAGCCTATTGAGAAGAAAAGGCCAAACCCGAGTTCGCGGAAGCCATTGTAGACGTCCCATGGGTTGATGATGCCGTCATTGTCGCGGTCCCAGAATTGAACGTGTTTCTGTAGAGAGCTGAGCTTTTTTTCTTCGTCTTCTGAGGCCACGACAGGTTTCGATTGTTTTTCATCATGATCTGAGCACACTTTGGCGTATGTGCTTTGGGCGTAGTCATTGTCGAGTTTGTTGGACTGTCCCATGTTGGCATTGACACTTTTGTTTCTAGTTGAGAAAATGCAGACACCAATTTCAATAGATAGAGGATCATCAATATATGATGTTCAAGTTGATATTAAGGAAATTTATTGCTGTCTCGTTGACATTATGCTGTGGCTAATCTTAGGACACTGTTTACGAGCAATTGACGTAATTGTAACACGCACATCTCGAGTTCCAACATGTGATTCTAGTTCTATCTAATCCTGATATCAATGATCCGCCGATAATGATAATAATATAACCATACAGAGATATTAGGCCAGTCTTACATAAACCTGTCATTTTGAGTGTTCAAAATATGGAATTCTGCTTGGGTCCCCCGAACTTCTCTCCCTCCTTGTTATCATCTCGCGTTACTGACCAAGAGCCCATGGAGGTTTTAATTAATGCAATAAATTCTTTATTTGCTAATAAGGCAGCCAACCATTGAATATTCAGCAAGCTCGATTAACTCTCCATTAATAGCAATATATCCCGCGGAAAACTTCCCTTCCACAGAGAACTCTTCCACTCCAGAGATTCATCGTCATACTCTGGCTTCGATAAACAGAGCTCCCCCAAGACTCGGTTATCTTGATCCAAGTGTCTGGTACCGAGATAGAAGCAGTTCGAATCGGCAACAGACACAACTTCTCTCGCATGATCGAAGCGAAACTTGCCCACACATGCCTGGCTTCTATCTTTATATCGAAACAATAGGCCGGATATTGAACTAATCCCTTTATCAAATTGTTCTCTGCAGATCTGAACTTCTCCCACAGCATCGAGTGAGACTTCTGGGACCTCAACAAGATCTGTTTCAGGTTCGGGTTTCAGTCCTGCTGGTGAGGTCTCTTTATCACTTCCTTTCACAGTCGGTGATGCGAACAAAGAAATGCCCCCAAGACGAGGGCTGAAGTACACTAGCATTGGGATTTCCGTTGAGTCTTTGGATACGCATTTCCACTCGCTGTGTATTGAGCTGTTTCCTCCCATGGTAAGGGTTCGGGACTGATTAGTGACCAGCTAATATGAGTCAGCTTCAAGCTTCAAGGGGGTACGGTATGTAGATTCATACCGAAATAGCAGTCTCAGTGGCAGTATTTGATGTCTTTGGTCTTCTTTCATCTTCACTTGTGTCCTTCTCGTCTGCTTCCTTCTTTGTGCGCAACCAGACTTGCTCGACGTGTTCTCCGGGATTCAGCGGATGGTAAGTCCAATGAGGGGATGAAATTGCGGTCGAATCAACTGACTTTTCCTTGGCCAACTGTTGCTTCGCCATTCCGTCCAGCTCACAATAAAAGGCCAAGGACTCTTCAGCCTTGTGCGTATGAAGATCGACCAGCCGGCCCTTGTACCAACAAGCAGAATATCCCGTGATCTCAGGCTCGTTGAACTCCAAAGCAACCATGCGAGCTTCTATAGTCATGCCAAGACTTGAAGATGAGTCTTTTGTGACGTGGTAAGCCATGTTCTTCAACGCATCCGGGGCCATGGGATACGGCCAACAAATGGTGGGATTCAACGGAGCGGCAGCGAAACTTCGCAATTTGAGACCCTGCCTTGGCATTAGAACTGTAGCACATGATCAGAGGCACAGAACCTACATCGTCAGAGAATGAGAGGAATTTGCTGGTGATAGGGAGTGTTCGCCACCAGCCTGAGTGACCTTGCTCCGATGTAACAGCTCCAGGATCATTAATGATCTGTCGAATACCGAGATGATCTTCTGAAATGAAAAGAAAGTTCTCTTCCTGACTCTTAAACTCTCTCCAGAGTAAGCGGCCTCCAGGCTTTGGAGTATTCGACAAGGAAGCTATATACTCAATTCCGTCCAGGTTGAAATGAGTAGCCCATATATCCTTCAATGGCTCGATCGCGCGTTGCCTCGACCGAGAGACATGAGATAGTGAAGCTATCGCATAGTGAAGAACCAGATGTTTGCTCACCATCAACAGTATCTCTGGTGGTAGATTTGTGAACTTTTCACTCATGATCCGGTGCAAGTGGTTCAAAACCCACTCCCGTCGCCGCTCATCTTCTTGAACTGTGGGCTCGTAAGAATATCGAGCAACTTGCACAAAGGCTCTCTTATCAAGCCCGAATGATGAAGCTATCTCGGAGCATTCAACGTGATATCCGATTGTCGCACATGACTCGTGATCACTTGTGCAGCGCCTGAAAGTTGCGTGCAATTTTTCATCGTTGAAGTAATCGCACGATTCAAAAGCAACGGTTTCAGTACCACCAGATGCTCCTCTCATAGAGTTAGTAGTATTCTTGATGTTGAAGGAATATGGAACTGACTGGCTGTGATGAGGTCGCCGGGCTTGATCGTAAAGCGACACCATCCACATCGACGACTGACACAGTAAGACGGATAAGGTATCATGGAAGGAAGAGGGTTCACATAATTCAGTGCATGCCACTCCCAACCTTCAGCGAATTCCATCCATTCCAAATCCATTATTCGGTCAATTCGGCGAATCTCTTCAGGGCTGAGTCCTCCAGTGTAGTCCATGGAAGAAACACGAATGGCTTGAGGCTGAAGGGAGCTAACTCGGTATAAATAAGCCAACCAACCCAACCTCAGCTGAGCTGAGCTGAACGGACTGAACGGAATGAACTGAACTGAACTGAACTGCGGCAATTGAATTGGATAGACTATTTGACGATATCACGTGGCTCCAATTATCCAACGTAAGAATTAAGACAGGATGAGATACAAGGGGAAGTCATGTTTGTTATATAGCCTATACCTACCTACTTCAACATGCCAAGGCCAATGTATACATGCGCGATACGTGTAAGCTTACGCCCCCATTCACAAGAATTCACCGAGATTACTGGGTAGTCCATATATGCTATCATCTTACACGTAATTCTTCCAGACTTGATACTGCACTTCCCTAGTCATTGTCTCTTGTTGGCTCAAATAGCCGACTGTGACACGATATGCTCGCTGCTTGCTTGCCGTATCTTCTCCAGTGTCACAATCTTGGCTAATATGCGGTTGAGGTGGCCAAGACGGGTTATAACCGGACCTTCGTCCGTATATAAAACCCCATTTGGAAATCTCCAATCGATCGCATCACTGTGGCAGGGATACACTTACCAATGAGGAAACTCATGTATGATTATGCCGGTGCGAGTTTGTAAATAGGCTCTTGCTTGATTGTATTGAAGCTGCAATAGATAGGCATCTTGCTCGAGTTATGAGTGTTCAATTACATTATGATAAGACACATAGTGCCCTGACTGCTTTGATGTTTTCATGAGCTGCCGTGAAGCTATACTCGTGGGCGGAGGAAGAAGCTCTGTTGTCACATGAGGACCAAGTCCCTCCTGCGTTATGGCTCTTGTGAAATCTGAAGTATCTTGACATTGTTAGTTCCAGAAGACGTTTGCAACAAATAAACTGAGTATAGACAGACTATTCACCCACGCCTTGATGAATGGTATCTGAGTGACATGTTTGCATATATGGCTGTTGTTGTTGTTAGTTGGCATTCTCGTGACGGTTAGTATCTGGCCATTTTTGAGCAGACATCATCACCTCAGATAGTTCTACTCTTACTTATATAGTAAAAGATTTCAGTCTTGGAAATATATGCCTGAGGTAAATAAATACTTGCTTGCTCTATATGTTGTCAGGACGATGGATAGATAGATATGAATTGGAAGGAAGATCAAGAGGTCAAAAATGCAAAAGAGAAACTCCGGTACAGGGAATCGAACCCTGGGCTCCGCGGAACTGGTCCCTCAGCTGAATGTTGAGAGCGCGAAATGTTAGCCACTACACCATACCGGATGTTGCTTGAAAAACTGAGCTCACATTAAGCTCTATGAATGCCGTACTAGAAAATATGACTTTCTTAGGTATGCTGGTCGGTTGAGATTGAGTTTTGTTGTTCTGTAAAGTGATCCTAGTTGCCGAGATTTTCAAGACTCTGAACCTATCTTCATCAATAAAATAATCAAATTGTAATATCTTATATCGAGTGCTGATGTAGATAGTCAGTATGATCAGGTTTCCAATGATATGCATGGTTTATCAGAAATCGTATTCTTGCACACCTGCTAAAACATCAAAAAGATAGTATTTAAGTAACAATGGTGCAAGACTTTCAGGATAGAGTGAAATTCAGTGGGTATTTGTATTCAGAAGTCTTGGTAGATGTCAAAATCCAACATAGATCTTTCCCAGAATTAAACGCATTTGACTGATCTTGCTCCATCATTATCCCCGGCTCAAAGCTTAATAAAGATATGTGACTGATTAGAACCAGCATAATATTATATCTGAGATGGGTTAGGTCAAGCAAGTAATTGATCCGTCAGCAATTCCTACCATTCGTCCGAACATAAATCGACGAGCATCAATCTCCCGTGTTGCCAGGACGTCGATGGACATGTTGCCGAGGCCACGAATAAAGGCGAAGGTCCACGTATAACCGAGACTCTCCTCCAGAGACAGTCAATCTACTCCTGACATAATTGAGCGTCAGGATATACCCAAGGTAGATCTCTCATGCAAAAAGCCGAAATCTCCTTGCAATCAAGACAATTTCTTTTGCATAAGATCAGCCAACTCGTCGAGCAGCTCCACGGTCTCGGCTGGGCTTGCGATCCAGGCCGTTGTTCCGACACTTCTCGCTTTGAAGTCATTGGATCCAGCACTCAAGAATTGGTCGCCTACGTGTAGTGTGTTCTCTCCGCGAATGGCGCCACCATTCTCCTTGCTACCAAACCACTGCTGGCAAACGGTCACACCCCAGCTCTTGTCACCAATATCGACAAACACATCATTGCCTCCGTTGAAAGCACAGAATGGCACGCGGCGTGATTGGCTCGCCACTGAAGGGGGGATTGGAGGAGAGTTGGGCCGGTGCTTGGTCGGGCGCTCCTCGCTCGATCCGAGACTACTGAGCTCCAGGATGCGCTGAACAACGAGAACAGTCTCCTCCAGGCTCTCACGGGCGATGCGGGTACCCGGCGTCTTGGGGATGATACCAACAGCACGGTCCTTGCGCATGATCATGGCAGGCAGGTTCAGATTGTTGACGCAATCACGAAGGGCGCCTTCGGCAACATCCAGCAATCTTGTAATGTCGGCATCCGACCATGAGGCCATCTCGGGTGTCAGCCACTGAGTGCGCGGGACAGGAGCGAGCTTGTAGGGCGAAGAAGGTGAGTACTCAAACAGGTAGTTTGCTTCACCTCCCATGATGACGATGTTTTGCTTCTGAATAGGATCCAGATCCGTTGACTCCGTAATTGCGTCAAGCAGTCCATGAAGGCGCTCATAGTAGCGGTCAGCAGAAGTGTAACCAGCAGCCGTGACAATACCAATCTTGATGTTCTTCCGTAAGAGGTCTGATAGATATTAGTTTGCAGCTCCGACTTTTTGTGCACCAGCTTACCGAGAAGACGGGGGATCACAGGACTCGATGGCTCAAGATTGAACCCATCGTCATACAAAGTCACATCACCATCAAACGTGGCCAATTGCAGTGACCCATTCGTAACAGCCATGGACTGGGCTGAGTTGAGGATCTGCCTGACATCGTTGAAGGATGGTGCAACAAATCTCCGAGATGAGATGTACCGTTTTCTGTCTTGATACTTGAAAGCTGCCTCCAGGGGCAGGCGGGTGAAGAAAGGGCCCGCAGTGGGAATCAGCATCCGCAACTTGGACGGGAGCATGGTATCATCTTGCTGACGGCTAACTTTTGAAAATTAGATATGTTTGCTACGAAGGTGAGCACGAAGGCTTACTGTGATCATCAATCATGAGTTCAACGTCACGCATAATCTCAGCGTAACGACGGTGAGCCTCTTCGGCCATCTGAGTAACACTAGGCCCATCTCCAAAAACGCCAGTGGGCTGGGAGTAGAGAACAAAAGGGACAGCTAGAAGACCCTTGACCCATTCTGCAATTCGAGTTAGCTGTGCTGAGTCTGACTGAGGCGTGGATGGTGGGACATGTGATGCGGAGATGGAATGGGAAAATGTTGAATTAGAAGAACTGTGTAGTGTATGATGCTGTTCGTGGTATACGGGACAAGTAGAGTACAACATACCAATGAATTGGTCTCTTCGGTGTGTCTTGAGAGCATCTGTTTACTATCGTGAGCTTGTGTAACCGTGAGTGTTTAGATGACAAGAAGGGAGGCTTGAGGTGGGGTTATTGACGGCTTAACTTACACTCGACACGGTAACGGGTTGTCATTGTTGCAGTTGGTACGAGGTTTCAGTTGATGTTGAAGGAGTTAAAAAGATAAAAATATTTTGTAGGATGATGAATTTGTAAGATGAAAGAATAGGAGGAGAAGTTGTTTGCTGTTTGTTGTTTGTCTTTGATAAGATGAGGGGAGGTGAGAGACGGTGTGACCTGCACTTGCCTGACCTAGGTAAGTAGGAGGAGGTAATCTAGACCTTGTTGTACCTGCCCTACCTCCAAATCCGGGTGACGTACGGGAGCCGCCGCAGCGTTGAGCGGGGGACGCCGACCGCTAAGATAGCCCAAAGCTGTAGGGGACGATTGATTCGATTGGTTCGGGATATTCATGGTACCCCTGTCAATCGCTCCTGCATTACGGAGTATGGCATTCACATTGATGAGATCTCCCACACTGCAACTAGGATACCCTAGACTCTACAGGAGCCTCGCTTCTTGCATGGGGAACAATCCACGAAAGATCCTTTTTATTGAGCTTGTTTGTTCAAGATGGGCTCAGGTTTGGTGCGTACGCTGGCACCTTAAGTACATGGGGTGAGTATGCACAAGAATTGCAATTCACAGCCAAACCTTAGTGTTAGGAGAACCATGGTTCGCCAATAACATAGTGGGCTAAGGGGTATATAGGGCTTCATGCGGCTGATAGGCTATGCCAATGCCTAATGGATCTACGGATTGCCTATGGATGGACAAAATCTCACTTCAGATCGGCAATGTGTAAATCGCCCGCATTGGCCCTCCTTATCAAAGTGGCTGGCTGAAGCCAGGTATTTATGCATGTCTAAAACCATTGTTAATCCCCAGCACAAAACCTGCTCATGAACCAATGATCAAGTTGAGTTAGATGCGGTGGGACGCCCCCATATCATGACAATTCCGTGGTAACAGATGCACATAAAGCACTGATATTTGGCGATGCTTCTTTCCTACTCTCGTCCCCCCTCATCAAGGTGGACAATGACGATGGAACCGTGAATTCGACGACGGCAGAAGAGACCCCGAACTCATAGCACAGCTAAAGACCGGATACCCTCGATTCTTCGTCCCTCTTGTCGTCAACGAACTCGCAGAACGATTACTCACCTGGGCTTCTGGCTTACCTTGGAAATTCCTTGCAACCGAGCTTCGAGACGAGCTGAGGCAATCGTTGAAAGAGCGCGGAAGATCGGCGATGCTAATAACAGCGCGTCATCATGCCAAAGATCTTCAAAGATATTTAGACGAGCAGCTAACAAGAGAATTTGCCTTCGTCGTTGAATTTGAGGGTATTATTCGTCCCGTTGAAAAGTCAGAGAACGGAAGTGACTTGAACGAGATCTCTGTGGTCGTCTACCCTCCACGAGGAGCAAAAGAGGCCAAGGTCGCCATACAACAACGTATTGCAGACTCGTTCAGTACCGAAGACAACAAGTTGAAGAAGAGCGATGTGCTCTTATACCCCACCGGCATGTCGGCTATTAGCCATATCCATGACATTATCAGCCTTTACACTACAACGACAAAGAAGACCATTGCGATCTTTGGGTACGCCACCAATAAACCTGGTAAGTGGCCAGACTAATGACGAATCTAGATTTTTGTATGTCGATACTGTCAAAGTTATAAGCAACATCCACGGGTACGAGTGTAAAATCTATAGCGGTACACAATACGACTTGGAAACTCTTGAAGAGGAGTTGGCTGCAGGTCTGGAGCTGTGTGCCCTCTTCACAGAGTTCCCTGGCAACCCACTCTTTGGCTTTGTCGATCTAGAGCGGATAAAAAGACTGTCCGATGAATTATTCTTCTTGTTCGTGGTTGACGATACAGTCGGTACATCGGTAAACGTTGACGTTATCTCACATTGCGATGATGTCTGCACAAGCTTGACAAAGATGTTTAGTGGAGGCTGCAACGTCATGGGAGGACGCGTGACCCTGAACCTAAAGAGCAGAGGCCATTGAGATATGAAGAGACGATTGAAGGATCGCTATGCCAATACCTTCTTCCCGCTGGATATGATTGTTATGGAGAAAAACAGCGCCGATTTTGAAGAACGAGTCACCGAAGCGAGTCAAAATGCAGAACATCTCGCGGATACACTCCGCAAGCACAGTTCATTCGGGCAAGTGTACTATCCCAAGGGAAGCCCGACACAACGGCTCTATGAGAAATACAAACGTCCAGGAAAAGGATATGGGTATTTGTTGTCCATTCGTTTCAACACCCCCGCAGCTGCCATCGCGTTCCACGACGCTCTTGATGTGGCGAAAGGGCCGAGTCTTGGGACCAACTTCACTCTGGGTTGTGCATATACGCTCTTCGCGCATTTCCACGAGCTTGAATGGGCTGAGAGGTATGGCGTTGTTGAGCATTTGGTACGAATCAGTGTTGGGATCGAGAATGAGATATTCTTGGACGAGGTTATCAAGACAGCCCTGGATACAGCTGAACGAGCGAATAAGAAATAAAAAGGACGTTGCGATATAGATTAATTCCTTCCGTTGCTTCACTGTCTAAGGAAAAACCCGTCCCTCCTCAGCCTCAGTTACTGACCTTGCTACAAATGTCTCCTCCGGCGTAGCCCATAGCCTCGCCTACGTGCGACTCATCCCAGATGGCCCCAATGACAAACAAAAATCCTCACCAGAAGCTCCCTCGACATGATTACAAGACTTGAACTCTCCATTCAAACCCCCCCTGAGGTTTCAACCGCACTGGCAGCATGACAGCCTAGGAAATCCATCCTCGATTCCACCGCAACCATCCTGTAAAACAGAGTATGGAGGAGTTTCGTCAAAAAGGAGGGTATCGCTGCGAATGAGTTGATCAAGGAGAAAAGTCCCATGGGCCTGAGAAGAGGAGCTGAAACCTTGTTCCTGGCTACCCATGGGAAGTGACAGACTGATTGAAGTATTTGGAGAAATTCGACCAAGCTACCTGCTTCACCAATAGTACAAGACCAGCTTACTCTCTTCTGGCACAAACAATATCACGAAACTTATCACCTCTGATTGCGGTTACAGGCAACGTTTGTGTGATGTACAACCGGGGTAGAACCAGACTCACCCCCCTCAGCGTCCGAGGATAACTGTCTTTGATGTGGCAGAGTGAGGATAAACCATGGGTTTGAACCAAGGATGGAACTATCAATTGTATTTACTTGTTTGTTTGTTTACCTTTAAACTGGGACTGCTCAGCTCAAGAGATCACCTCTCCTTTTGATCTCGGGACTATCATCTTCGTCCTATCTCAGCTTGCACTCTCGAATCAGATTAACCTCTTGCTCGCTTCATCCGCAGTCTCGTCGTCATCGGCTCATTTTCTCATTTCTCCTCAGCACAAATTTCCCGTCAATGACACCCTCGTAAAATGCTTCGCAATCCAGCTCCCCTATACCAATCATACCCACAGCACTCTTTGGAAGGGGGTCCTCCAGTAGGTGGGCTCATCGTTGTTTGCACGTTCTAATTCTCTTTCTTTTGGTATGGGCTCAACACATTTCTTGGTCTCCGGGGAATCTTTACTCCTGCCCTGACATGAACGAGGAAAGGGATATAACAAAATGGGGGCAGAAACAACTCCAATAACTCAGATCACTCGTGATACGTGTACGACATCCTTCGACTGCCATCCTTTAGCTGGCACCGCCGTTAGGGGCGCTGAGGTTGGCCGCCATCGCAGCAGCCTGTTGCTGAGCGAGGAGCTGGGCTTGCTGAGCTTGCTGCACCTGCTGTGCCGCAATCTCATCGGCCTTGACCATTACCGACTGAATCACATTCTGATCATCAGCTGTGAGGTGTCCAGCCAGGCTGCTATAGAATTGGGGTTGCTCTTGTTGCATTTCTATCAAAGTCAGTAATGTCCAACGATGCACGCGTACAGGGTTGACTCACTCATTAAAGTACCGCGGAATAATTGATAAGGCTCAATCTTATCGAGGGGTGACTCGAGCAGGACAGAGTCCTCGCCAAGATCGTCCTCCTCGACGTCATCAATTGCTCGGCTAAACTTCTGGGCCTTGTCTTCGTTAGCATTATATGATAGTGATTGCGTATGATTATACGTACCTCCTCGTTCAAGAAGTTCAGATAAGCAGTGCTCTCGTCCTTGGACTCGTTAGTCTCGCCTGTCTCCTCTTCCTCCTCAGCGTTCCAGTTGGCCTCGTCGTCATCCCACTCATCTTCCTCGCCGTAGTCGTAAGTAGACTCGAGGTGGAAGTCGTCACGGAGAGCCTCATCGCGGTCTGTTATCTGTTAGCTGTGACCCGATGGCACAAATGGTATGAAAGACTTACTCTTCTGAGCGGCAGGAAGGGAGCGGAATAGTTCAGTAATGCCTTGAAGCAATCTTGGCCAGCCAACGGAGACACTTGACGGCACGTGCTCAGGGTTCAGGCTAAGAAGAGCCGAGATGGCAACAATGCAAAGCTTCTTGTCGTGAACACGGGTGAAAGAAGTCATGCTGCCGAACCAGAGACTGAAGAATCGGTTTGTCCAGCCCTTGTTCTCAAGAACCTGAAGGGTAAGGAGTGGGTTGTAATGGATCGAGTTGATAACCATCTCCATGAGATGAATGCGGTAGCTCTTTACTTTGATATCTTGGTTGGCGAGGATGTTCATGGCAATGTTGATGAAACCCTCGACACAGCTATCAATCTGGCCCTTTAAGCTAAGCATCATGGCCTCGGCCAGTTTGCAAGCACATATCCTCTCGACACCTCCCTGAATACTGTCGGTGAACATGTCAGCGACCATGGAGTAAAGCGCCTGAGTGTACTCGGGCTTCTGAGCGAGCTGAGGAGCACCAAATTGGACAAAGTTATCCAGAGCAGGCAGCATATCCTCGAGGTAGTACTCAGCACCGGCCTTGAAAGTAGTGTGGATCAACTCAAAGGCCTGCCACATAGTGGGAGAGATGGACTTGGCAGCAAAAGTGCAGCTATCGATGATTTCGAAGACTTCGTTGTAGAGGTCGTAAAGCTTGTTCTCCAGGGTAACCTTGATGACGGGCATAAGGACAGCCTCGATGTGGAGCAGGACGTCAGGAGTGCTCTCGAGTGTAAGGATCAGAGTTCCGATGGTCTGCAGGACACCCAGAGCAGTGATGCTCTTGTCGTCATACTCGTTGTAGAGCTCACCGTCATCACCAACCTTGCTCTCCTTCTCGAGAAGCTCGCGCACAATTCTCATGTAAGTGTCTCGGAGCTGCTCACTCAGTGCGACAGCAAAAGGAGTGAGCTCAGTGGCGAAGACCTCGACAAAGTCCTCCATGACGTTGGCGAGCGCATCAATATCAGCCTCGTTGGCAAGCTTGAGCAACTGCTGCATAATCGTGGGAATGTTTTGTTGCATGCTTGTTCGAATGACATCGTGGCGGATTAGAGGCTGGAGAGCGAGAGCGGCCGTGACACGAACTGGGAGATCAGGGTCGGCCATACAATCCAGGATGTGTCGGTAGATAGTAAGGAGGTTGTTCTGATCCTGGAAGTTGAGCTGCTCGAACTTCTCGATGGTGTCGCAAGCACGAGCGCGGAGGTAGCCCTGTGGGCTGGTGAAGTCGGGGAAGACATAACGGACGAGGAAGTATTCGACCTGATCAGCAATGGGGCTCTTCTTGCCCAAAATAACCGGCGCCAGGGTAGCGATCATGCGCAGAGCACCCTCCTTGGCAATATGGTTCTTCTGATCATCCGCAGCCTGCTCGTACTCGGTGACAACGGCATTGACGAACTTGAGGATCTCGAAGGTCTCCTTGCGGCGGTTCTTTGTAAGGTTGACCAGGAAGTTAGTAGCGGCGACATCAGGAGCAGACGCTTCCTCGAAGTAGTTAAGCTTTCGGTGAAGGTACTCGTCGGGCTCATCTTGGAATTGCTCGACATCCTCCTCGGTAAGGCAAAGGACGGGGAAGACAAAGTGGGTGACAAGGTTTGTAAGATGAGGCTTAAGATGTGACCACATTTCCTTGGGTCGTACGGACTCGTCGAGGAAGACCAGAGTATAGGAAAGACAAGGTCGGCTGAGCCAAGAGGTTTTGGCAACCCATTTCTCGATCTCTTGGAGGTAGTGCTTGAGGATCTCGGGGGCAATGTTCGCGGTGAAGTCCTTGGCAAAAGCAAGTGCGTCTTCGCCCTTACCAGGACTGGCAGGGTTGCCATGTCTGAAAAGTACATATTAGCTAAAGCCACCAACGTCCAACATATGCAAGCAGTCCTACCGAATGAAGAGGCGGTTTAGGTTGAAGAAAGCCCACTTCTTAGCCTTCCACCAGTGATGCTTCTCACGTTCGTGTTGATCGCCCTGCATAGCATTGGCGGGGCAAGCCTTGGAAACCGTGTGTAGGAAAACAGTGCACCAAGCGATGTTGGTGTCACGTTGTCGTAGCGAAGGCGAAAGTTCCAACTGCGAATAAGGTCAATACGTGGCTCATGAGCAGATATATCACATCCAGGGGAGTGCGCACCCATGTCGCATGCTTGTAGGCCTTGAGGGCCAAGTGAAGCATCTCACCAGCCTCATCGCTCTCCTGGTTCACCAACTCGTTACAGATGGCGAGAAGACGGGGAAATGTTGCCTCCACAATCTTGTCAAAGTGTTGTCGGTCATCGCTGTCGGTTGCTTTGTAGCGGAACGCACGGCAGATGGCGAGCAGACACTGCAGACCAGCAAGGACGGAACCGGGGTTATTCGTGTTTAGAAGCTCGACGGTAAAGTCCATGAACTTGGGCCAACGGGCGGGGAAGTCATATTGGAGGATTCGTTGGAGGACGGGAATGAGCTGCTGGCGGACGAGGGTTTCGGACGTAGCGAGGATTGGCAGAAGGCGGTCTCGTACACGAGCCTTCTCTTCTTCAGGGATTATAGCGGTGGGGGGGTCGGGAGAGTACCCCTCATTATTGTACCATGATCGATTGACACGGTTCTTGACATAAATCACGGCTAGAGTGGAAGTTGGTCAGAAGTGAACTGATGAGGGAGCGCACAAACAGGCTGGATAGAGGGTACAAGAGTCGGTAGACATACTCGAAAGGCGGACACTAGCCTCCTGTTCGGCTTGTAAAATATCGAGCAGACATTCGAGAAATCCGGGCTGTTCTTCAATCTAGAAAGGAGGACGGGAGCAAATTAGCATGTTGGCAACTTTTGAAGAATTGGAGGCTGGCGCAAGGGACACAGCTTCACAAAGAGGTGTCGGAGGAGGAAACCCAAAGTAGGTGGAAGAGAAGCCAGCCAGCCAGCCATCCATCGCATTAAAGAGCAGAGCTTGATGGCTGGACGATTCTCTACCAATATCCGAGCACAAAGGGATTCCGTTCCCTCGACCACCTCGACCAAAGACGCAAACGCAAATGTAAACACAAACGCAGGGCGTACCTGTTTCAACTGAAGCTCAGCACGCCTTCGACTGTCTGCATCAGGGTCCAAGCTAGTGGCGAGCAAGGACCTCACAGCGGCGGGATCCATGATGAAGGGTGGATATGGAGAGAAGTCGACGTCGAGGCCGAAGGGGATGGGAGTGTGAGGTTGGAAGAAAGGCGGACGAGAGAGGCGGAATCAGGATCTGTCAAATCTGGGTCTGGATAAGGATGGCGAGCGACAGATGGCGGGGCATCTAGAGACAGCCCAAAAAAGCACCCCAAAGAAAAAGCACGAGCAAGCAAATTCGTCCAGGCAAGGCCAGCTAACTTTAGTCCACAGTCCACAGTCCAACGACTACGAGACCACGGTGTGAAGCAGAAGGAGGCTCAATAGGTAGTCGAGCGAGTTGGCGAGTTGAGCTGCGCTGTCCTGAATTAAGTCGACGCCTTGGGAATGCGACAGTGACTTTTTGTTGGTCAAGGTTTTTTTTTTTTTTTTTTTTGGTCCCTTGGTGCTTTTTCCTTGAAAAAAAGAGCTGAAATATTAGGTCCCGATGGACGATGCCAGAGGCCCAAAAAGTTGTACCTAGTCGGCAGAAAGTACCACCAGGGCCGTCCGCAAGGTGTCGGGTGTGTGCGAGTGTCCAGGGGCTCGAAAAGATGGGAAATGGGGGTTCTCAGGTTCTGATTGGGGCCGGGTAGGGCTCCAGGCCAAGTATGTACGGTACGCGGTGCGGGTTTGTGGGTGGGACACAATTCGCCCGTCACTCGGCGGCGGAAGCTTTCATCAAAAGCTGGAGACGGCGTCGGGGGAGGGACGGAGTCGAATGAAGTCGGGCAGTGAACGAACGAACGAACGAACGAACGAACGAACGAACGAACGAACGAACGAACGAACTGCAGGAGGGCACACTTTTTGGTGGTAGGTGGGTCAGTCTCTTTATTTATTTATTTTCCTTTTCTTTCTTTCTTTCTTTTCTTCGGCGGATATAAGATTAAACAAGGATCGGTATCATAACGTTTCTCGCTATACCGTTAATCTGGAGAAGGTTACAAGAGACGAAGCAAGACGATAACCAACGGCAGGTGATTTGAAGAAGCCCAGTGACTGGACGACTCTCATTCACTGCCCAGCAAGAACCGCCACTGATGTAAGGGAGACAAACATTCACTGCTTACACAAAGTCAAACCCCTTGAAGATACCTAAGGTAGGTAGGTAAACAGAAAAAAAAGTCACAATGACAGACAGGCAGCTGAATGAATGCATGCATGCAGTGATGCAGTGATGCAATGATGCACCAGAACCCAGCATAACATAACATCCAAGGCAATGTCAATTGTGGCAGCTCAAATGCAAGGGTTCTCACGTTGAACACACTGCAACCAAATAAGCCTCCGAGTCAATGGCAATCCAATTCACTCCAGGTAACCAATGGCTGTGGTACCTCCCGACGCACCAAAACTTGGCGATTGGGTCAAGTACCGTAAGCAGTGAACTCATCCACAGCTACAGCCACAGCACCTCGCATGGCAGCACGAGTATGCCACGAGAAATGCACGAGGTCACCCATGGCAAAATGGACGATCACTTTTAGTTTTAGGTCGGGCCGGGTCAGGCCAGGCATGTCTCATTTCAGAAAGGCCAACAAGCGCTTTTCCCGGAAGATAACAAGGTACCTACGGACGGATATTTTGAGGTAAAATTACTAGCACTTGGTGACATGTCACTGATATTACAGGCCGTAAATCTGAAGAATCACTTATCTCATGCTCTACATCCGTACTCCGTCATCACCTGACAAATCCCCGCGATAAAAGGACCGTCATAACGACAGGGAGGGAAAAAAAACACCAGAAACAACAGAACAAAACAACCAAAATAGGCAAAACAAATCAAACCAAAAAGAGAGAAAAAAAAAACCAGTCAAATTGCAGGGTCCAACACCATAATCACTAGTGCCCCGCCATTTCTCTCACCGCTTTTGGCTTAGATGCAGAAACTCCAAATCTGTCGGTTCTTCAGCGGGCCTTTGAGACGTTACGATCGTCATTTCTTTATTTCTGCAACACAAATAAAAATAAAATAACATGATCCAAGTATGTAGAATTTGCTCTATATCCTGACGTTCAGTTGTGGCAACGCTTCACCGTTGCATGAATTAATGCTGGCTCAATAGTTCCGGGAAGAGGCTATTGCGAGACATCGGATTGGTTGCATTGGCATTGACCTCATTCATGCGGCTGGAAGGTGTCACCTGAGTACAGATGTAGAAGCTATACAAACTTAACGCCTTTCGATTGCGCTATCTGTCAAACTCCCGTATGCCTTTAACAAAGCACTGTATTCACCTACAATAACACATTGTTGAAGTAGTTCTGCAGGGAGAGCTAGGGAGCGAGCTCGAGCCACACTGTGGCATCTCGAAGTTGGAGGCTGGCCCTCCCCCCATACACCAAAAGACATTGAAGTGGTGACCACCACCACTCCAGAATCTCCTCCCGTGAAGCCTCCAAGAACCTATGGCCCGCGATGCCAGGATGGTTCTCTGGGTTGAGGTCCTCAGGAGGCTCGTCAGACCTAGTGAAGCGCTCGTCGAGGAGGCTTGGGTGTTCAGGAACAACCCCATTGGGGTCGTACCGAACTCGAGGTACATGATTTCTCGCCCCTCACCCCGAGAAGCATAGGTTGCTGCAATCCGTTGAGGTGCACTTCCCCCAGTGCTTCCTGGCGACCTCCTGCGAAGCGGAACAACATGCCAGAGACAATCTCTGGCTTATGCTTCAATCGACAGCAAGTCACCTCGACAACACCCACCAGGTCGACAGAGCCACCAAAGAAGTCCTCAACACAGTATCTCAAACTAGGGATCAGAGGCATCGCGCCCAATGGGTCGAACTGACCCAAAGACCCCGAGGGAGCAGGACTGCGAAAGGCAAAGGTATCAACGCCTACTGGGGCATCACTCCAGTAGTATATTGTCCTCTCTGATCCTCGGGGAAGGTCAGCCAGGACCCATGCGGTCTCGTGGAGGCGATTTGCATGAGCATGACATATTTACCTGCCTTTGCTTGTGCGGAACTGTTCCAGTTTGTTAGCTCTACTGTGGGTGTTAGATATGGTCGAAAAGAGCTCACCCCAAGACCGCCGACAACATTCTGGGTGATGTCTACCCAGACCTCCGACACTGTCTCGCCGTTCTCAAATGGAGTATAGAGACTGGCTACGTTTAGGACGAGGCTTTCTGGGTCGCTGTAACCATATTCGAGTACATGTATATGTGTATATGTGCTCTGGTGAGAATTATGGCCCAGAAAGTCGTGATCCCAACAAGATCTGCCCGCCGGCTGGGACCATCGTCGTTGTTGTGGCCAGATGTATAAGATATCTATACAATTAAAACGATCCCACATTCCTTGTATACTAATATCGAGTGATTTACTGAAGTACTTTACTATAAAGCAAACAAGTAATCAGTGCTCATGCTTCCATTTCCCAGGGTTGTGGATGGTATGAACGCAAGGAGTCGACTCGTATTGGGGGGAGAATATATATATAAGAGAGATACATAAGATAAAGTCTTGATGTTTGAAAAAACATATATTACTGACGAGAGACAAAGGAGAGTACCAGTTTTTTTTTTTTTTTTTTTTTTTTTTTTTTTTAAATCGGGTTACTGCTGACTCCTTTCCATACTTGTAGCATCTGACTTGATAGGATAGAGGCAACCTTTTCTCTTGCCTAATATTCATGCGGCGGTGGTAATGTATCGTGTACAAAAGTATTCAGATAAATTAATCTAGGCGGGTAATAACGAATCATCTGTGCTAGGGTTTTCTTAATAAGCTGCGTCCATCACCCTTTTACTTGATGAAAGAGTACCCGACTAATGTAGTACTGCTCTCTCCAACTTCTGGTGATAATCAACCTAGTTGGCTACCTGTTTCTGTCTATAGTGAGTCCTTTTTGGGATGGTCTTGCAGCACTACAACGATAACGAGTTTGCAAGTAGCCGAGCGAGAGGTGTTCTTCCAATTCCCACTTGAAGATGGACTTAATGCTCGTTTCTTTGAAGAGCGTTCCTGATCTATACTGGAAGAAGAGATCCTAAGGATTACATTTGGTGGCAAAGTAGTTCCAAGCCCGGTCTGGGGATGTCTAAGTAACGGTGTTGGCATGGACGGCTGGGTTCCTGTTGTGCAACTGGGAGTAGAAAAGGGGACTGTGTCACATATAGAGATAGCTATCTTCATAAAGCGATAGTAGTGGGCGGAAGACTCCAAATGGCGGTAGGGCGGCGAGTTTGAGGTAAAAAGGTAGAAGTATCAGATGCCAGCCCAGTTTTCTTGATAGGTATGAGTGTTTCGTTGGGACATATCTGTCGATTTTGGCAGTTCCCGGTAGTGGATGAGTTTGACTATTTAGTCGTCGAATAGAAGCCATTTCTCAGCATCCCGTGGTTGCAAGCTGCCCTGGCCTTCGTAGAAAACCTGGCACTGGAGGGGTGACCACCACCAATGGAGTTCATCTGTGAAGAGAACCTCAAGACAGTTGAGACCAGCAGTTGCAGGATCCGTTCCATCACGTATGATTGGTTTAATTCGGGAGAAGGAGATCTCAACAAGACGAGGATGTTCATCGATGATTCCTGTGGGATCATACTCAAAGCGTAGCCAGTTCCGGTCCTGTTTGCCGACACCGATAGGAGATTCAAGACAGTTCAGTCGTACTTCACCAAGAGCCTCTTTGTGACCGTTGATGTACGTGAGAAGGAGACCAGAGATGCCACGCTCGTATGGAATTTGGCAGACTTTAATTTTGGAGAGATCCTGCAGGTTTGCTGACGAAAAGAAGAAGGGCTCGACACAATACCGAAAGTCTGGCATTGGTGGCACAATTGTGGTAGGGTCGAGGGGCTGAACGCCTTGAGCAATTGGACTGGGATCCTCGAATGCTAGGCCGCCAATACCCATATATGACATAGAGTCGTAGCAAAATCGGTAGTTATTCATCGCTGGTGTAGATACTAGTTCCCAATCAAGGTCTGGGATTGCACCTACGAAGCCTAGGAAGACCTCTCGGCCTTTGCTGGTCCGAAGCTACAGTCTGTCAGTCACTTCATAACATGAAACGATATGAGATACTTACACCCATCGTATCGCCATTGTCGCCTATGCTTCCCCACCAGATCTCGATACTTGTCTCGTTGTCGTCGAGGAGGGTATAAATCCACGCTGCATCATCGACTGTCTGAGAGTAAGGAGCCAGAGGCATGTCGTCAATACCATGACTGTGAATCACCATGGTTGTGTGTTCCCAATAAGTCGATATACCGCTGCAAAACTTTTTCAAGATGACAGGTGTCATCCGCACTGGATATGAGCTTGGCTCTCCCACCCAGCGGATTGCGATGTGGTGGGTTGGGAAGGGCCATGCAATTTGATGATAGCAAGGTCGCCGCAACGATGTACAGGAAGGAAGTGCAAGGGCTTACAGGAGACAGGCTCCGAAGTTTGATACCCTGTTTGGATATTAGACAGTGGGTTTCCTGCCGTGAGTTATAAACTTACATCATTAGTTGCCATGATCGAGCATCTTCCACATAGGGTGTATATGGCTCTCCACCATATTCCAGCAATTTGCTCAGCTTGCAAGGCATGGCCCAAGTCAGCGACTACCAAGTCAATGACACCAATATGGTTCTCGGCAATGTGGACTGCATGCGCTGTTTCTCCCGGATCAAGTATAAACAGCGCTGATGAGTTGCCTGGCTGCTGCTCCTGACCTTTCGACACAGACGCAACGGACTTCCGTCCTTGGGACAGAGAGAAGGTGACCTTAACTTTGCCCTTCAGGACAAATGTGGTAAGGGAAGCCCTGCGAAGCACCGACTCGATCTCCCTCACTACATCGTGTGAGACCAAATATTGGCCAAGGCCTCGCAGGACTTCCGACGTCCTACTGAGTTCCTGCTCAGCCTTTGTTTCGCCCTGAGCGAAACAAAGCGATAGTCCCTCGGCAATCATTGCCTCAGCCCATCTCGTGACCCTCGCATGCTCCTCCTGTCTTGCTGGGGGTTCGAAGTTGAACTGGTGGATTCTCTTCATCGCACGCTGTAAGTGGCCTAAGCCCATGCGCCCGCAGTTTTCGTGCAATACTATAGATATCAGTATCATTTCCTGCTTCATAGTCGAAAGAGGGACAATATACCTGGGCCTATCGCGTTGACCGGCAAGCCGCAAAGTCCGCAGCGATTGTTCATCTTCGTTCAGCTTACGGGTATGCACAATTTTGTCAGAAATGCAGTCCCTATACGCTTTTTAGAATGATAACATAATGTTGGCTTGCTGATGGGAACATTGATTGACACTGGCAGCTTTCATGAGCAGTGGCAGGGTGGATCCAAAAAGCGAACAACAGCCCGAACAATCAGAGCACAGCATGAGGCACTACCGAGTCAATGATGTATCATTCACTTTTTTAGATTCCATTAAATTGGAACCAGAGGCGTCGTCACAATAGGCCTCTTCGTAGGGACTGCTGATACGGGCTGCCTGGTAGACTACTATCCATAGTTGGGTAACACAGACTCAACCACTTGAGGACCAAAAAGTCAAAGAGGCATTTGGCGACGACACTGGGGTTCCTTCTGCGTTCCGTTTGGACTGATTTTGGTGGATGCGTACAAAAGCTTTGACTTGTGCACATTCAGTTGCACAAATACAATGTAAATAGAATGTCTTTGAACTTTCTTTCTGCATAAAAACAATAACCTTTTGAGATGGGAGATCAAAGCCCTTATGCCTGGGTAGGGCAGTTCCTCATCATTGTGGCATCTCTTTATATGCTCTGAAAGAGAATATGAATCGTTGTCTTCACCCGTACACCCCTGGAAGGGACCTTTGAATTTAGTATCTCTACGAGAGGCGTCAGTGTATTATTGCAGCAGGAGCTTTACCTAGTGACTTACAGGTATCGCAATTCTTCATCAAAGTGTTCGAAGCTGCTGGTCCTAGTTCATAAGGACATTTGACTAGAGCCAGTGCTTTCGTTAGTAGCATATCTCTTTGTTTGACTCTGTCATATGCTAACTCAGATAGCCAAAAGGGATGAAATAATTGACCGGAGGTACAGTGATAGCCATGGAGGAACATCAGGCAAAGCTTGTATTGGTCTGGAACTGATGCTGGGGCCCGCCCTTCACCTCAGTTCTGAGTTGCACACTGTTGGTCTTCACTATATATAAGGTAGAGAGAGAGAACTGATGGTTGGTTTAGTGAAGAATGGGTTACGAAGGAGCTGGAGGGAAAGTGCAGAATTTATGGTCGTATCCCGATATCGACGCTGTGGTTTGTGTCTTCTTTGCTATAAGGGAATCTTGGGCGATTATTTGCTTTTCTCTGGTACACATGGTTCTTTGCAATAGCAACTACTATATATCAAGACACAAACGATTCGTGGAAAGGAAACGCTTGGGGAGTTTCTCTGTAAGCGATGTTGTTCTAAGTGACTGCACAGTAAACTTGACAAGTCATTCATTACAAACAATGAAACACACTGCGATTCCACCAAAGAAGTAAGAGCTTTTCGAATTTTAATTCTTTGCACATGATTGCGCCCGGAAATTTGCTATGTATGCTCGCTCGTTTGCGTCTGTAGCACGCAGATGTGACAACCTCCCATAGAGCAACTGAGTGAGTCAGAGTAAGCAAGCAAGCAAGCAAGCAGACAAACCTTGCTCTGCATCTAAATCCCTGACACTTCTTGACCTGCAAGCCATGTTTCAAACTGAGGAGCCCATGAATATTTGTGTTTACATGTCAAAACTGGTCAAATCCTCTCATATTCGTTGTCGCATGATCTGATGTCCAATTTATTCGGATATTTGCATTGTGTCACCTACCTACTCACCGCAATTCAAGAGAACCACGCGAGGGATAAGACTTCAGGAGCTGGTATGTTGTATCCTACTAAGTTATCGTGGTTAATTCTCACAGTCTGGGTACATCGGTGTCTCGATTGGAGGGAAGAATGCCCCTGCACTCTAGTGTTGGCAGCTATTTATTGGGTGTCTTAATTGAGTTTGCTATGGATGATGCCGCAGTCAAAGCGCATGAATACTACGTATCCAGCCAAAGAGAGCTCTTGTTTAGCTGCTTATGCTTTAAAGCCGCCGGTGACCATGAGAATGAGGCTGGCTGAAGCCATTAGCGACAATAGTGTCTGTCAGCTGTTACATCAGCGGCTAATAGCTCGACGAGCATAAGCTGAAGGTCAGAAGGGAAGCAAGACATGATACACTGTATAACTGAATCTTATTCCCCCTCTTTCTATCACATGCTCGTAATATCTTCGTGTATTCGCATTCATACTCTCCTTATCATCGTATAACTGGTGTACAATATGGCTTCAGCTTCAGAACCACTCGCTAAAGGGACATATGCACCTTCGGGTCCAAATGACATACGCGGCCCCTGCCCGATGATAAACTCTCTCGCAAACCACGGCTATCTTCCCCGCGACGGCCGAAATGTTCGAGTAGAAGAAGTTCTCGCTGGCATGGACGCAGTTGGCCTTTCGAAGCCTCTCGCTGCTGCCTTTGCCAATCCTATCTTTCAAGAACGCGCGCCTTCAAAATTTCACGGTGACCCAGTCGTCAAGAAGTCTCTTTTGCAAAGTATCTTGCGAACGATCAGGGACCCTTGGTCTCTGTTGGGTCAATTTGGTATGCGCAAGCCGGGTCAGTTGGACTCTGAGGGTCACAGGGTTTTGAACCTGGACCAGCTTGGGTTACCCAACACAGTTGAGCATGACATATCCTTGACCCGTCGGGATCATCAACAAGGTGATAACATCGCTCTTCAGAAAGACCTTGTCGAAGATCTCTTGGCGAGTTCGAAGGACGGGCAGACTCTTACTGCGAATGACCTCGCAGAATTCCGCAAGAAGCGTATCGCCAGGCAGAGAGAGGATAACCCGGGTCTTCAATATGGGCCTTTCGAACACGACCTTGCGTGTGCGGAGATTGCCCTAATTCTCAATGTCATTGGAAGTGGTGAAAGTGTGCCATGTAGTTATGCCAGGGCCTTTTTGCAGGAAGAGAGGCTGCCGATGCAAGAAGGATGGAAGAGGGAAGAGTCGAGGTTGGGCATAATTGGCTTGCTCACCAAGAGGAACGGTATCAAGAAGATTATCGGTATGGAATTCAAGTCTTGATGTCAGGGTTTCACTCCTGTAACGATTTCGTCTAGGAAGCTTTTCTTTTCATCTTGTTAAACAACGGAGGCAAGAGGAATGGCCAAAGTGGTTGGTTTATTCAGAATTATACTTTACCTACCTTATCTCCTTATGACAACAACTCCTAGCATGACGACCTTGCCCCTTCTTTCACCTAGGTAACCTTGGTGATGTTGTTCATCCTGGGCCCATCCGTTCCATCGGCAACAATAGATCCATGGTCATTCTTCCATCGTTAAGCTCCTTCCATTCTCTGACATCTCGACCGATACCTTAGAAGTGCCAAGTGCGGATACGGGGGTTTCCAGTCACGCGGAGATCGTGACGGGTAGTTGCAGTTTCACCAAGGATGACTCCTTCCTGCGAGATGCAGTCGGCCATGACATTGGAAGGTCATTGCATCAAATTCGCGCTTTCTGTAAGACGCATACCTGCATTCAACCCGTCCGGTACCTCTAGGCAAGTACCTACCTTGGCCTCTGACTGACGGCCTGTTTTCTCCTGTCACGACCCATCCATCTCATCTTCTCACTTCTATCATCTCCACTGCCTCATAACCTGTCATCCAAGAGACAACCCTTGCAAACTCGTCTCATTTGCCGCCTCACTCAAGCCTCTAAATTACAATGCAAAAGGACTGTTCAATCACAATGTTGAGCAACAAGACCCACTGGATACGGCATAGAATACCTTCCTAAACACTCACCCCTTCCACAATCCTCAAACAGTGACTGACGACCAGCTAGCAAGCAACTGATATCCCACTATTTCAATAGAGTTGAACACATAACACGCACACTGCGTTTGATACCAGCCAGCTCATCAAGCGCAAGCGTTTGACGCCCGAACACTTGCATACGGAGACGCCCAATCGCAAAATACCCAAGCAAACGACTACTGGATGGAATTTTATCGAAATACTGAACGATAGAGTTTCTCTTGGGTAGTAGGTTTTCTCTGAGAGATGTTTCACTGATTTGCTAATTACCTGTTCTCATTTGCACAATACCTGGATCACTTTCTGCAACCATGGTTTAGATGGCTGAATCGGGAATGAAGGGCCAGTCAATGATGACTACTATCCTTGAGTCTGTGTGTATCTTGCCAATACCCTAGCAAGATAGATCCAAGAAATGAAAGCATCAAGAGTGTGGGCTGTTATCTTTCTAACTCTCGTAGCACAACAAACACTCACCACCACAAGCCAGGCTTGTGTTTGGTTTGAGCTTGCGCAGCCACCCGACTCGCCTTCCCACACCGTACCGTACCGTGCCGTTGCGTATCATGCCGACCTTGACGCCATCGTGTCAAGCGATTTCACCGCGAACTGTCTTTCCATCGTACAGGGCGGCCGAGTTTCCATACAAGGCTAGATATGTTGAACGCTCCGCTCTGTCATGCGGTTGCACTTGTCCTCCAGCGCACGTCAGCTTGATCCTGTACCTAGTGCAGAATCTCTCTTGTCTTTAGTCCAAGCATGCTAGCTCGATATGCGAGTATCTATTATGGGCTTTGCCTGCAGCATATGCGTAACTCGACTCGACCGGGGCTTCCATGCTATGGGCAGGTGCTTGGGTTCTTGTCCTGTCACAGAGCTCTAGCTTCTATAGAGCCTCGGGACGAGCAATAGGCTTGGACTTCATCACACAACTTACACAACTGCCCGTCCGATGCCGCGGGCTTACCTTTCGGACAAATTCACACACTTTTCCTTGACCCAAACAGCATTTTTCGGCGTATATTCCCAGAGACATACAGCATGATCGACCACGTCCCGCATCAACACCACAAACGGCCAACTCGGATCATCATGGGTACTGTGGCCTGGCTTTTCGGACACCCGCAGCCTTCGAAACTGAGCCGCCCCGTTCTCGCAGCACCATGATGATACAGTACGCACGGGTTCGTACAGCCCCCCAGACGATACCAACAGGGTTTGATCAACTAGTTCTCTGCCGTGCTTCCACGGCCAATGTTGGTGCTGTTGTTCAAGAATTGATACATAAGCCCATATATACAGAGGCAATCCCGCGAACTTGCCAGGACAAAGACTTACAAGAACTTCTCAATTCAGTGCCCGCCCAAACATTCTAAACCTATCCTGACGCCAATGCTTATCTTGTCACAATGATTTTCCCAGTCAGCTCTGACTCTGCCCAGGCTTCCAGCTCTGATCCTGTCGCCAATCCTCCAGCTCAAACCCCTGAACCAGCTCGCTATCAGGTCTTTCATATTCAGCACTCCCCTGGCACCCACAAGATCTTCATTCCAACAAGCTCTCCGCGACCCGCAGGCTATCTCTATCATGTTCTGGAATCTTCAAACACGGAACATACGCAGCCTACCATGACTCTGGTCTCGGATATCGTCGAGACTCTAGGTCAGGTCGGCACCATTCATGACAGCAGATGTGTCGGCTCCATTGCGTCCCAAGAGCTCGACAATGCGTGCGCTATGATCAAGAGTCACCCAAGACCCTTCGATCCTTACGAGCCTGCCAACGCTCCTGGTAGACCGGGCCGCTGCGAGCTTTGGGTCCTCTCGGTGATTGATACTCTGCTTGGAGACGGCCTCCTCCAGCCGCTTCCCTCAGAGCCTACCTCCCGAGCCCATCAACCTCCAAGACACCATCACACATCTCACTGCACTCACCAACGACTCTACTCGTATCATCCCTACCGACGAAGGAGCCGCCCGGCTGTAGACCGTGAATAATATACGCCAGAGGCACCGACCCTGCTGCAGATATTTGAGGCAGCGAAGAAATTTGGTTATTGCTTAAAATGCTGGAATTTGACGCGTGTTTTTGCTCGAGGGGATTCTGAATTTGAACGTACGGCAAACAGAAACATATTGACAGTGGTGTGGCCAACTCTTGTATTCATTCAACATACTTTTGCAACAATAATAAATCATGAGATTCAACTCTCCCAATCATTCCGCCCCAAGCGAATAAGAAACAAGACTCATAAACTCCCTGTATCTGTCCCAAAGCACCATCAAGATTGAACAACCATAGAATATGAGACAGACGCAAAATAACAGAACGGCCCAAAAAGATGTGTCCACGGGATCCAGGATTAGAAAAAGAACAGAAAAGTAGATCATAGAGCCAACCCGTCTAAACCCTCAGTGCATCCTCGTACTGCGCCATCCATGCTACCAACCAGGCTTCCTCTCATAGCACCAAGCACACAATCATTCGCATAAAAAAGATCCGGTTCTCCAGTTTTGGTCAAAGTCCAGTCGTGTCGTGATATATGCAAGTGCAGCTCCGGAAGTCACGTTGTGCTTAATTGATAGGTCGAAATGTCGTTCCGATAACTGACTCCATATACAACGCAGCGAGTCCAGGATCAAGGTATCCACATGCCAGGTTGCTCTAAATTGTCGACCTTCACAAGTGCCATGTGGCCAGCAGGGTGTAGCAAATATCCAGGCTTAAGCAAGTTGACTCATCCCAAAGGTTACTCAAGAAGTCGGCCCGCGATGCAAACAGGAATGGATTCAGTAGAATCCACGGCAACAAGCGACCCATGTCGCAGACAGTAATGAAGCAAGTTGCGGTCCAGTGATATGAAACGAGAATGAATCCAGATTCGTAGTCATTGAATCACCTTGTTTGCATGTTACCTTGGCTCCTTTGGCATGGTATGCTTAGATACTTGTTTGGTTTCTTTGTGTCCCAGGCATCTCATTGCAGACGCAAATGAGTACCGATATCGTCAGTGACGATTCAGCAAACCTCGGCTGAGGTAAGTTGTCCAGGTCATAGGATCCAAAGCAAAACATTGCTTGAGTAGGAAGAGATCCAGGCAAAAGCAAACATCCTCGGGGAGTGGGTCCATTCCTTGGCCAAGTGGGAAGGTATTTGCCAGGTGGTTGATCAGAGTCCAAGATGTCCAGGAAGTCCAGTGAGAGGTATCTGAATCCAGGGAATTCATTTGCGCACCTAGCTGCTTGGGTCAAGTCTGGCGAGTCAGTGTCTTTGCGATTCATATCAAGACAAATATCCATGGAGAGTCCCTAAGTGGAAAGAAATGGGAAGAGGGGAAGGAGAGAAGGGAAGCAGAAATTCCTTTGAAAGGGGTTGGCTAATATATACAAGCTCATTCGAACTCACCTTGCTGTCCGGATGCCGGCCTCTGCCAATTATTATTCCGATAAACACCGCGTCTCGACGATGGTGAACACCGAAGAATCCGGGAACTAAAGACATTGGAGTCGAGAGCAAGAACCAGCCAGATCCAGGAAGAACGGAAAACAGAATACTCCCCCTGAGAGTGCGTCCGGACAGCAAGGTCATGACATCGAGATACCCCAGATCCACCTGGTAAGGGATGGCTCCCCTTCCTTTTCCAAACTCAGCGCCGTGTCCCAGTGTAAAACGTATGCAGCATGGTCTCATCCGTAAGGCAAATAATGGTGTATAGTCGATGAGGTCGTCAATCCAGGGAAGGCCCATCCACAATGCAATGTCGTCATAAAAAGAGTAAAGAAAAAAGACACCCAGGTATGCGTCTCGTAAGGTCCAGTTCGTGTATCCAGGGCATCATCGGTAGCAATAACAGTTGGCACGGTACATCCAGGGGTATTATCGACTCCAAGGGAGATCCAGGTTCGTGGAAGACGGAATCAGCGTCAAGAGGGTGGAATTTGATACCTTTCCAGTAGGAAGCTCCTATTGAGATGCAAACTTGCAACTCGGTGGCGGCACCAGCCAGAGAAAAGAAATCTGAAACCTCTGAAAGGGATCATATCCGGAAGAAACAGAAAAGGATGAAATGGTCGATCCAAGGAAAATAAGCCGTACTCCATGTAACCCGGTCATTATGCAGAAATCATCACACTCGCGAGGAGGTCGGATTGCCTCGTCAAGTTCAGACAGGAAAAGGAAGGGCACAAAGATCCGGCCTTGGTCCTCCAGGAAACACACCTTTTACCGGCGGCTCGATCGGTGGTGTCGGTCTGTGCTGTGCCTGTCGCTCTCTCGCTCACTACGTCGGGTGCTGGAGGTACCACTGGGATTTGTTTGAGCATTTGTTGGTGTCGCGGAAGCGCGAGTACGGGGGGTTTCTTCCATACTGTGTGCCCTGAGTATATCCTTGTGCTGTTGATTGACCTGCTAAACCCTTGAGTGTTAGTAATTCGACCATGTGGAAACCCGCCGTGCGAGTGTTGCCTCCGCTATACGCACCACGACCGTAGAAGGGATCCTGTGGCTGCATCGCGTAGCCCGCAGGAGGAGCCTGACCTGAATATGGGTAAGCAGTGGCTGTATAGCCTTGTTGCGTGGGAGCAGCAGTGGCATAGGCCTGCTGTGCAGCAGCTGATGATGTGGCCATCTGGTTAGCGTAAGGGTCGTATCCGCCTCTGGGACGTTGGTTTGTTCCAACGGCCACGTAGGGGCTCTGGGAAGCCTGGTAGGATGGATCCATGGTGGCCGCGGTAGTAGAGCTGAACCTTGTATCCGCCGGGGGAGGAGATTGCTGGGTTTGGGCATAACCGGCAAACGCACCACTACTTGAGGCACCGTAGGACTGGCCGTATGAGCCAGCGGCTCCAGTGTAACCGGGAGCACCCGTTCCTGGGTATCTAGGGCCATCAAAGCCAGGGTCACGAGCGTATGTGTCGGTCTGATAAGGGCCCTCGGTAGGACCGTGGTGCTGACGCGACTGGTGCGTCTCCGAGTAGCGGTATTGCACTACAGGTGAGTTAGATGAGTGTCTCGGCGGTACGCCAACGTTTCTCGAGGCAATAGTACCTCCAGAGGTATTGCGCGACGTCTGCGCACGCCTTTCACTATCCCATCGAGCAGAGTCTGCTTTTAGATCCTCAATCATAGCCTGTCGTATCGTCATTAGCATCTGATGAGTGGCTATTGATGTTGACAAAGAAACTCACAGTTGTAAGATTCCTGTAAGCGGTGATGTAGTAGCCTTGCACGGCTTGGCCTGTCTGAGGGTTCTGTCGTCATAAAATGTGAGTCATTTGTTTCATCGCGATAGTGGGGTTCATCAAGGCAGATGGCGTACCTCGTAATGACCGGGACGCACGAGGGCATCGTTGCCCAGATAGCGGCAGATGTCGGCGGAGATGACTTCACGGTCGATGCCGTCGCGAGGGACGAAGTATTCGTTTTGTCGACCCGCACCAGAAGTGGTAGGGGCAGCGTTCCGGGATGTTCTCGACATGTTGTTGATGTGTGGGGAGGATATGGCCGACGAAGAGGTAAGATGAGATGAAGAAGAAGAAGAGATAGAAGAGAAAGTCGACAGAAGTGCGGGAGAAGAGGAGATAGAGCCGGAAATGGGGGAGGAGGGAGACGACGTGGAGAGAGCTGAGAGGGTAGAACAGGCAGAAAGAGAAGAAGCGGGCAGGTGAGGATGAGGAGGAAGAAAAGGCGAATGGCGGTGGTGGGCGGTGGGCGTATCCTGTGGGTCTGCACTGTCTATTGGCTGTGGTAATGGTGGTGCTGATGCTAGGCGCTGACGAGGGGATTTTCCACTGGCAGAGTGACTTGCAGGAGACCGCGAGGCCAGAAGACGTCTGCTGGCACCAGTGCTGACGCTGGAGTTGGAGCTCAAATTGGAATTTGACCGGCAGTGGGACAGGTTTTGCTGACGGCGAGACGTAGTTGGCTGGAAGCGTCGCCTCGGCGGTGGTCTTGGTGGAGATGCAGGAGAAGGCAGAGGAGGAGGAGGGGCCAGTCCAAAGACAGATGTTGCTGGTGCTGATGATGGTGGTGCTGGAGGGGGGAAAGAAAATGAGAATGGTGGCGATGAGCATGCAGGAGATTGGTTCTGCTGATGCTGATAACCAAACCCGGAAGGCTGAGGTTGCTGATGACTTGTTGATATTGATGGGTCGTCGCTCACAAAACCCTGATGCTGTTGGGCGTTGTGATTTTTGTGGTGGAGCTGGTTCTGATTTTGCAGTAAGCCAAGATAGTATAAGCTGGGGTCTCCCGGCTGTTCGAGACAAGACGTAGACTCTGCCAAAACCTCGTCTATTGATGAGGAATTTTCCTCTTCAGGCTGGGCTGTCAACGTGATGGCTGATTCTTCCCTGGGACTATCCGTGCCGGACGCTTGTCTCCCTCCTTGACCGAGCCCAACACCAAGCTGCGGGATCTGCAACTGGCGCTGGCCTCGTGCGTGGGTGCCCTGATACTGATCCTGATCCTGGCTAGCCTGGTCCTTGTCTGTCCCGTGCTGCCAACAACCCTGTGTCCAGTGGCGACCTATTTTGGTGGACCGTTGGATGTTACCGAAGCCAGATGCGGTTGGCACGTCCTGGGTTTGCAGAGCTTGCTCTACAGCGCGTCCTCTGCCTTGCCCGCCTGGGTCTTGGTCTCGGTCTCGAGGTTGGGCTTTGACTTTAGCGGTGACCGACGACAATTGGGCACCACGAGAGGCTGGGCTAAACCCTCTGCTTGTCGGTTGAGAAGCTCTGGGTTTCAATCCTTCTCCCAAATTCTGCTTTCGACTTTCTTGTGACTCTGCGACCAAGCGGTTTCCGGCTGGCGAGTCACAGCGCAGCCCACCGCCGTATGGTGAATGATCAATGATTGCGGTGGAGGTCACGGCGAACGCCGCTTGTTGTCAATCGACTTTAACACCGCGACAAAACTTGTCGAACTTCTGCGAAACTGTTCAAAGTCCCGTACCTAGGACTTAGCATCTATCCTGTCAACTGAGGTTTTGCACCGTGATGTACCCCTCGTGTGGTGTGACAGGTGAGCTGTAAGCCACTTTTCCTGTCTTATCCCATTAAGGAAGCACAGATGTCTCGTCGTCCGGGTCGCAACGTGGCTTGTCCCTTGTTTGTTCCAAAGATAGCGAAATTGCGTCAGTTATGGGGTACTTTGATTGAAATATCAATTCTCAAAAATTGAACATGTAGAAATGATTCAACCTGTCGTTTATGAAGATCGAACCCGTTGCGGTCCGGATCAGAGATCGAAACGGATCACGACCTTGTCTGTGCTGGCAACGCAGAATGTCTGGGTCCTTTGGGGACAGCTGTTGGCACCAAACAAGTTGCAGATATCAATAGCATGCGCGGCAGATGACACTTCCAATATCGCTCTGTTTCTCGCGTACAAGGCTATCCCTTGTTTTGACGATGCCCAACGACCACTCGAGCCTTCTTCTCCGTCTGTAGTAGGATAATGATGGCGGTACGCCGTCTCTAAGTTACGATCGCCCTCAAGCGGAGCTGAGATACCTCGTACGAAATTCGAATAGGCGACATCAAACTTTGTTTTCCTCCAAGAGATCAGCGCTTGTTGGCGAGACTAGTACTGTAGTGCCGCGAGGTAATATTGTAGACGCGAAGAGAAGTAATGATGGGGGTACTATGACGTCTTGCTTTCCAACTTGGGGTTTCTGTTTTCCTTTTTCAGGGAAATGCCGTGATCTGTAAGAACGAGGCTACCTTGTCGAAGTGACAGAAGAACGAGAGTGGACGAGAAGAATGAGCGGCCACAATCTGTGCCCTCGCCTCAGCTCATCGTACACCTCACACTGCCGCTTTATATCTCTCGTCAAGTATTCAATACTCCCGATACGTGCAGATTCACTATCGCTCCTCAACTCTAAGCGACACGTAGATAGATGGAGCTGGTCGTAACTCTACTCAGCTCTTCGTCACCATTCGCAAGGAAAGCTGTGCCTCTCCCCCGTTGCGGTTGCAATATTTGGTCTCGCCCAACTGTCTCGGGACGTTGGGCATCCTCACTCCTGTGGCCCCATGTTTCTCCATGCCATGCCCCAGTCGTTGTCGCTGACCGTGAATTGCGGCCTTTAACGCCCACAAATGATAGGCAACGTGTTTCCACAGCGGGATACTAGTCAGATGTTGCGATATTCCAACAGTACCGCATCTGCATTTGAGGCCTATTCCCGGTTTCAGTCTCTGAGAGGCTGGTGGCTGGCTTTTCGGCTGCACTTTGGAGGGTGGGTTGGGTAGCAATGCCTGCACCAATTGGAGCCCAACCCTCTGCCCGCAGGTCCATGTGTTCGGTGCCCAAGCCTTGCTGTCCAACCATCTGGGGAAATTTGACCCAGACTTGTCAACGTCTTGGCATCCCACGAAGTCGTACATTTTGTCATTGACTTTGATAGTTTCTGTACCTCCATCAGCAGACTGTGGTATTATTAACATGCTTCCGGCCTCTCCGTTGATTCAAGATGAGACGCGTGCGTGAGAGCACGACAGCCTTGATACTCTGTTGATCCCCCTGATGGGCGCTTCGGCTGTTCGCAGCCTTACCGACCTGTCAAGACGCTTCGGTTGTTTTGACAGACTTGTGTGACCAAGAATCTGCATGTTCCTTGAATTGTGCATCTCCCTCTTTCTTCAAGGGGTTTCAAAACGCCAACGAAAAGTGGATTGTTATCGCACAACCACGGCCGTACGAACAAGTCCAAGTCTCGTGTATGCTGAGCAGAATCGTGATAACAGCCAATGTAACATGTCGTCCGCTGGCGGCGAAGCCCAGGTATAAGCTGATGCCGGTGCATCGAGTCACCTCTTGCCATCATGTTGTGCCCTTTTGTTGACGATAACGCAAAGTGAGCGTGAGCAATTGCAACACAAACCTGCAAAAAGCTTGGACGAGAAACCGTACAGTAATCACTTTGTGTTCAACTAAATTTGAGCCGACTTTGACCTTGCTCGAGTTTGCCTCCCCGGCTCCTTCTTGAAGTGGTTCCTTGCGTCTTTTGCCCAGAGTTACGTGCAGCAGGTTGTCGCTCAGCGAATGTCGGCCAGACACGTTCCGCGTCTTGTAGATCTTGAGCCATATGCCAATCTCTATGGCTTTGCAACGCTTCCGGGTCCGCGAAGCTGGCCTTGCAGCGAGAACATACAACATCGGTCAATGAATGCTGCTGCTGATCCACTTCCACATCGAAGGCGCTTTCATGCCACGGTGATGCGTGAGACTCATGCATGGTAAGGTCGGATTCGTGGCGGGCCTCATAATCATACTTAGCAGCGAAACTGAGGGTCTTTCGGGTGGGATCTGATGGCAAAGGGCTATCTTTGGGGTCTTCCCCGGGAGTATGTGAGTAGGTTGGGGAGGTTCTTTCATGATCTGTGGAGGGTCGCTTGGAGAAGAACCGCTGAATGCCACCATCCTCCGCGCGGCGTTTCTTCGCGGAGGGTTCCGGTCCAGTGGAATATTGACGGTTGTCGGGAATCGACGATCGAAGAGCTTCTGCCTCTTCCCCCTTGACCAGAAATGCGCCAATGCCCATGTTGCCTTTGACGCCGTCTTCAAAGCCTGCTACGCTGAGACTCAAGTTTGCACAAGGCCAGACTCCTCTCCCTTCTGCGATTATCTGCGAAAGGAGGTCTTTGGCCAACTCGAAAAGACTGCTTTCGTCTATGGTTCTGCCCTGGGGGATGGGTCCCGACCGAGATCTCACTTGCCCCTCATGGCGATGATGTAAGTTCATCGTCCTCGGTCTTCTCTTGTTTTCCAGAACTCCCTCCTCAACAAGGCGAGCGAATATGTCAGCTGCAAAGATTCTCAGCCATCGCGTTGCTTGCTCTGAAGAATTAATAGTTGGACGAAAAGATTTAGCCGACAGCATCGACTTGATATGTGTTCTTGAGTTGACCTCACTTGTGTCAATACCTCGGATGGTGTTATATATCCAAAGACCTGTGTCACGGCCAAGCTTTGCTTTCATAGTTGTCAAAGGAACATCCAACAGTTCAGTGACGCTCTCTGTGTTGAATGTCGATACGATCTGCTCTCCGAGTTTGCCGCCCAAGTTGCGAAGTTTTGTGATTTTGAAGCCAGCCATGAAAGCAGACACAGCTCTGTTGCGTACAACAGTCTGTTTGTTTGGTTTCTTGTATGCCGAACCCAACTTACTGAGAAGCTTGTTGCTTGCTACTCCAGCTGAACATGTGTATCCCAACTTCTGTCGAACTTCGGCCCTGACTTTGCGCACGATCTCAGATCCGATGAGGATTGCTACATCATCCCAATCTGGATCGACTGTTTCCTGTTCCTCATCCAGATCAATCAAAGCATCGGTCTGCCAGTCGAGCGCGGCAATTGATGGCAAGGGAAGACTCTCAGTAGGGTCGTCATAGGGGGGCGGATTTGATAATTCTGGAAAGCGCTGCAGAAGGATCTGGTGGATTTGGCTCGAAAGATCAAGGAAGACCTCATCAATACTTGCTTTTTCCACCTTCTGGAGCTCAAGCGGCAGAGCCTCTTTGATACATGCTAAGATCTTTCGAGACTGAAGGCGATAGTGATCAAGTGAAACCTTATCTGTTGCTATGTGGGCGGCGGCATCCTCACGATACGCCCACTTGTCGTCGCCTTCTCTCCATGTAGCTACGTGCTGGGCGATAAGTTCAGGGCACAACTTTTTGGCTTCTTCGACATTGCAATGGCGTCCAATACCAAATTCGCGTGCAGGATAGTTGACTGCGATGAGACCTTGCCTGTTGGAGCGTCAGAAATTCGAAAGTGAGTTGGAGAATAATGATGTTAGGAGTAGCGCTCTAGTGGTATCTGGGTGAACAGGGCTCCTCGTGGACTAGACATAAACCCCAGCGTGGCAAAACAAGGCTTTCATTTCCATGGCTATGGAAAACTACCGCCTAGGTATGAATGTAATCGTGACAACTTTGCCTGCCATCATGCAATTTGTGGTCGAGGGCAGTGGAGTGACAAGGATCAAGTGTTACACAACCTGGGTCGAGAGGTCACGATCTTCGGAGAATTAACATATGAGTTTTCGAAAGGTTCGCTGAGAATGTTCTTGGAGGCTGTGAGATGAATAGTTGACTCGTCTTTCCATGCTCTGCAGCTTTCCAGAGATTCAGAGATTCTTAGAAGGAGTGCTCTCTGTTCCGTGGAAAATGAACAATCGTGACAAAAAGCACGAAGATGCTTAGTGACGATCCATCTCGCAAGGTTGTGAGTAACACAATGCAAGCCTCAGCGAAAACTAATTGCTAGTGTCCAATCACTGCAACATTGAAAGAAAAGGATCGAGCAACAGACTCGATTCTCAGTCCAACAGAGGATTTGAGGAATCGGAGAAAAGAGAAAACACCTTGTGTTCCATGAGAAGTATGAGAGTACACGAAGATCAGGGCTTGACGTTGGTAGGGACTCGGGAAATAGGAAATGCAGTTGTGCCCACCATTGTTGAACAGCTAACGGCTTGTCCTCTGGAATACCAAGTCTAACCGTCTCGCACTGCGCATAAAAGGCGTCGAGGTCAATGTGGGCAATGACGCGCAGCGGATTCGAAGTGTTGGACGAAGCAAGCTGTGAGAATTGGCGATACGTGAACTGGGAACGCCGCCGGCCTCCTTCAAGGAGTGGTGACGAGGCCCCGAGAGGCCTGTGTAGCGGTGACGAAGACATAAATTGCGAGGCTTCGATTATTTTAGGGCTTTCTTGACGTTGAAAAATGCATCCGTGTTGTGCGGCTACTGCAAGGCGTTGGTAATGCAGGCGGTCAATGTCTCTCTTGACGGATAATTTCTCGTGTCCGCGAACGCCACAAACAGTGCGACAATGTCGCTCTTTTCGCGAGCTCTTTACAGGTTGTAGCTGAGATTGTTGATAGAAATGAGAGAACAGAGATATGCTCCTACGAGGAGTCGTGAGCTTAAAGATGAAGATGGATGTGGTGAATGGAAAGAGGAACGCGAGATGTGATAGGTTCGCGCCAGTGCCATTCAACTCCTTCACAGAGCAAGATCCACTTTCGAACCTCGTTCCTTCTTGTCCTTCATTGCCGTTCATTTACAGGATGATTGTTTTAGTACGATATCTTAACTGTCTGCTCAACGAAAGAAATGAGTCTCGTTATGGTAAATGCCTGCTTTGATGGTTGTAAGTATTGTCTCGCGTTATCGAGGCCTCCTGACAGTGCAGAAACATGCACGTCATACATTTAATCGAGATGCTGGTCCAGAAATTACTGTACCTCAACAAGACAATGAAAGAAATTATCCTCCATGAACCTACGGAAGTTCCATTGGAACTACAAGTATCCAGTAAGTCCATATGTACAGGAAGGTTCTTTGGTTGTTGAGTGTCAAGAAAACCATACAACCCGTAACAACCACCCTAGACCATGAGGGCCACGATGGCTTCAGCGTGCGTCACAGCCCACCGTGGTACAAGGCACTTCCCTCCCCTCTTCAAGTGGCATTGTCTCCATAAACTTGGCCATCTTAGCAACTTGGGTCTCGGAGTAGTGTTCATCTAGCTCTCCATGGCTCTCCTTCACAACTAGGTACCTAACTCATCCCGAGCGCGAACGTATGAGCCTCGCCGCCACTTCTTCAGGTACATACGACCAAAGCTCGTAGAGAATACGGGATCCCGTCCGCTCTCCCATAGTCAAGCTGCGAAGCGCCGGATTAGTAGTTGGGTCGGTGACGACCAGCGAATCCCCGGTGTTGTATGTTATTGTGGCGATATTCGCTCGGCGTCCCTTTTTGCCCTGAGACTATTCTAGTTACTGCACATCCATATGAACTATCTGTACCTTCGTGGTCCTCCGCCCGTGATTTCTTAAGCTGCCAGTAACGCCTCCGCTATTTAAAGCAGAAACAATAGCCTTTACAGAGTTCAGGTGCGTGTCTGAGCAACCGATCCCAATGAAAACATAAGAAAAACACACAAGTCTTTGCGATTATTTTCGCAGTGAAGCTGGAATATACCAACTAGTTCTAGTCTCTAAACATTACGTATGGCGCTACTGTCCTTTTTCCACCTCTTGCCGTGTAACAAATGATATGAGTCGTTGTGTAACTCTGGGTATCTAATTCGAAGTCATAGCCGCTGCCCTCTTCTCGGGGTCAATCCCTTCAAGTCCATACCGTCTTTTCAACTCCTCCACCAGTGGCCCAAACTGGTAGTCGCTCACCATGCTATCATGGCGGCTGCAGGGCGAGTGGCGGATGGGTAGAAGCCACTCGATGATCGAGTCTCCCATGACTGATTTGAAGTTTTGCAGGTAACCCAAGTGCCATGGGTTCTCTCCAGGTTCTGCCTGGAGGATAGCAAATGTCCGCCTGGCTTGCTGGTCTCTAGCCGCCATTGCGCTTGCCCGTGCGGACGCAGCGCCATTCACTTGTGTCATCCCACTGGTATGAGCTGCCTCTGGGGCCCTGGGACCCTCTCCAGGTCTTTCTAGCGGGTAGGTAATGGTGTTGAATCGATCATTTGGAGGAGTCTCTGTCGGAATCCGAACTGCCAGTCGAAAGGTCTGGCTCTTCCTGTACAAGTCGACGTTGGTGATGTTTTGAAAAGCAAATCTTAAAGCCGTGACTGTCATGGTCATGGTAAACAAGCCGAAAAGACCACCGAGAGCCAGACCAACAATGAGCCGTGCATCGATACTTTTGTCTTCTTGTAGGCGGAGGCTAGTAAGGTAGCCGTTGGTAGAAATGATGATTATGCAAAAACAAGCGCAGTAGAAGCAAAATTGTATAAAGAAGTTAAAGGCTGCTGAAGCATTAGTTACTGTAGAAGGTTTCCTTAGGGCTAATACTCACACGTTTCCGAGATGATGCCGCCCATCCAAGGACAGACGTGGTCCATCTTGTACACGCAACAATTATACTCGGTAGAATGATGCGCCCGGTCAGGCTTCCAGTTTCTGCATTCGGAGCACCACTTAGGGAAACCGTCGAGTTCGCAAACAAAGATATCTTTGCTGTAGAACGCCTCAAGACCGGGGCTGTCGGGTTCGTCGTCTCGAGGGGCCCAAGATCGTGTCTCGACCTCGGCTCCGTTGCTCGCTCGTTGGTTACGCTCCTGTTCGATGGCCTCCCTTTCGGCTGTCCACGGCACAAATCCGGGATTGTATTGAATAGTTACGTAGCATCGCATGTATGCTGCGACCATAAGAAGGAGAAAGATAGAATATAGTGCAATTAGAACAACGCCAACTGCCGTCTTGCCCCTTTTTTGCATAAAGTCCTGGACTACTGACTGTCAGTAAGTGTTTGACAAGCAACAGCACAATATAGCAAGGCAGAGCTCACCGCAGCAGTAGACAATGATATTGTAGGTCGCGTAAGCAACGAGTGCCAGCCCCAGCAGGGGAAGCCCACGCGCGATCCATCGCGTGGAACAGCGGTTGCTGGTTGAGGTTTCTAGCATCTCATCGCTCCATAGAAAGGACCAGATCGACGAATGACTGGATTGAAGGCTTGCGGGCGGCTCTGTCGCGGCGTTTACAGGGAGTGAATAATCTGATTGTGTACGAGCTGATCGTGGACGAGTAATGATCTCATCTTCTGTTGTTTGTGTTGCGGCATTGGCATATCCCGCCGTCGTAATAACAGTGCCAGGCTTGGCCAAATCCGCCAAGTCCGACTCCTCCGGGTGGGCCACCACCGTGCTTTCCACCGCTGTCATTTCTTAGATCGCACTGTGTAATTACCCAATCAGGCAATGCTAGATGGAAAGCTCCGAGGTTGGTACCTAGATTCGATCGATATATAATCGTTGACAGATTTTGGTTACAGAGAATGAAAGTCTCGTACACCCGAAATGAAAAGTGTGTGCGATATTAAATTATATATTTTATAATTATGCTCCAATTCCCCTTCACGTGTGTGAGTTGTAGTGTGACCTTCCAATGCGCAATGTTGACTTAGACTTCCATATGGCCTACTCTCGAAGCTATTTACATACACGGGCCACACAGAACAAGATATATTACTTGCTGATAGAGAATTTGGCATACAAGACCCAATAAGAGCCCGTCCTTGCATACTGGTTTAGGTTGTCTCAAGAACCCAGAACTATTGAAAGGACCAATGACTGACAGTTGAGATACTGTATGGTTAAGTCTGTACCTTTGTAAATCATCAACAACGTGACAGAGAAATGCAACCAACTAAAAATCTCCAAAAGTGACAATATTTCAACCCTACTTATATCAATACCCAGCCCATCTTCAATAATGTCTCTTGTGAAGCTGGCTTGAGGTGTTGGCGACTCACACCTGGGCATGTACCTAATCCTGAGATCCATAACCCACCCCCACTGTCCCTGCCGCCCTCTTCAATGGATCCATCCATTCCCAATACCTTTGCTCTCAGCCGAATTGAGCATCAACCAACAACACAGCCAACAAGCCAATAAATATTCATTTCGTTGTATCGTAATACCAAGGCCTCATCCTGTAATTGAATGGCTGTCATTTTCCCGTCCAGAAGCCGCTATTCAGGGATCTCTACTCTTTAGATGACTTCGAAGCAATTGCGAAAGCCCCAAATCAAATCAATGGTGTACAATCTTTCCCAAATTCGCCTTATATGCAAGACTCCTGCACCAACTGCCAATTCTATTCACTACAATTAAAATTCAGGACAAACGAGAGTTGTCGTCTTCGGGAAGCGCCGCCATTGATTCTATTTTTAGACTGTCAAACATTTGAGCTGTCAGAAGGTCTGCTGGCTTTCAAAAGGAGGGCTGAGCCTTGAGGACTCCTCAGCGCTTCGTAAGCTCGTAGAGTCCACACATACACCAAGACTAGATATATTGAGGATTCCTGGCCTTGAATTTTGAGGGGATTCGAGGCTTCTGTTGCTGACATGAGGCCTGACAACTTCTTACCTCTATGCCTGGTGAGGGCAACGCAGAGCAGGGACCCCTTAATTAAAGCAATGCTAAAGATCGCCTCGGTTATCATGCCACAAGGTTTATGCCTCTAACATTTATGGCATGTGAGCCAAAGAATTCTTCAGTCATGCCTCAGGGAGCAAAACACCAGACCTTGATATAGGGCGTCAAAATAAACTCAGCAAAGGAAATCCTCGGTCTATACTAAACTTATCCTAAACTTATGCTAAGTTACCTAAGTGTTTTTATCACTTAGGATCAAGGTCCTGAGTTTTCTTTCCTCCCATAGCCATGGTCTTGTTGATATTGAAGCTTGTGTTATTGGCCACGATGCAACATGTAGCTACAGCAGGACTGGTACTACACTTTAGAACTAAGGAAGCTATTGGATGGATTTGATGTCAGGCATCAAGGAAGCTCCCAATCCTTCTTCAGTGCCTAAAGACTAATAAACACCTAGTCTACCTTGTCTTTCATCTGTCATCCTCCTTCGAATATGGGCCTAGATTTCAGCTACTGGGCTTCACGACGTCGACCCTACAAACGTCTTTTCATCGATACAAAAAACAGAAAAACAGAAAAACAGCGTCCCGTATTCGCAGAATCCGTTCTAACATACTTCGAAGATCTTCCGACCCTCTTCTTCGCATATCATGGTTTCGTCAAGGCTCAATAATTGTGTTTTCACCGACATTGAACTTTCATCAGCCCATAACCCCTGCGCCCGACTACGACGACCATTTTTCTCTGCAGCAAACAAGATACACAATACTGAAGCCTTTAGAATGCTGTGGTTTGATTACTAGGTCTATTGAGAAAAATCTGTTCCTAGTTATATGACTTCCAACTCCACGGTTGCACGCTCGTGTTAGCATGCTTAGGCCTATCACAGAGCAGTGTTATATCACGTTCAAGAAACAACTCTCAGCATTCTTATCATGCGGCTCCTTATGACACTTGGGGTATTTTCACGTTGGCCGTATGCTTACACCCAATGCACAAAGGTTGTTGGTATGCCTTTTTCTATTTCACTTGACATGCACAAGCAGCCAGCCTAGGTACTAACGAAGGTGCACATTACCACCGCGTGGGGGCGAGGCAGTCTCGCAACAAAAGATATAAGCTCGTTACTCCGTCCTTCTCAGTTGTCTCCGGAGCCTTCTTTTATTCTTGATTACTGTTGCCATTTTGTGTTCTTTCCGCTTGTTTGCACTTGCTCTGGATGAGTCTCGAGGCCTAGAGGCTTGCAATGCAACTTGAGCAAACAAATCATTGTTTGTGAGTTGATATCACTGAAGTAGTTTCTTTTTTGAACAGAACTAACTATACAACGTAGACACGAGTAGTCTTTTTATATAAAATTCCCTGACACGATATGGGTGGATGATATGCCTCGAACATGAAAGATACCATCCTCCATATGTGGAAGCTTGGTTGAGACAAAGCTGCACTATCTCGGTATTTCCCCTTCATATCATGGCTCTCAAAGAACAACCAGAACATTTAATTTGACTATCTCTAACTCTCTACTTTGTCATATAGGCCGGGTGTCTTGGTGTTTGCTTGCCTTGTTTGGCGAACCACCCCCAAAGTCCTAAATGTACCTTTGTGCTTTCAAGTGCTTGGCAGAGGTACCTTGGAACTTGGCGACGGGACGGGAGGCATGTTATTCTTCGGCTTTATTCTTGTACCGGGATGCACAAATTACCTATGGGTGCAAACAAAGAATGACATTGCATAAAGGAGTTTGCACTTTGAACCAGGCTTTCGTCACATGCCTACAACGAACCAGCATCGACATCCGACATCGGCCGGCGCAGAGCCTCATCCATCCCATCCGAACTTCAGTCTTTTTTGTTTGGGCTTGTTTCTATCGCATTCATCCGCCCTGCTGAGTTGGATTTGTTGAAGCTTACGGCTAATACTGTGATTTCGAACCCGACGGCTAGTCCAACACCCTCTCGGCTTAGGTAGTCTACCTAGGTAGGTATTTCCAAAGCGAGGACCCCTGCTCTGACGAGAGGACGACAACCCCGCCCTGGTTTCCAACATACACTTACATACAGCAAACATGCGCAGCCCCGAGGCCAAAGCCCTGTCGATGGTGCTGAGAAGCTTTCCCTGCTCGCGGCAATGGGTTTCAAGTCTCCATCTTCGTCTTCGTCGTTGTTGTCGCTAGCTAGGTATTAAGCTTCAGGGGCTTAGCAGACACTAACGTACAGGTGGGGCTTGAAAGGCTGGCCGACAACTTTCACTCGCAATTGCGAGATCCGACAACATCATTTACAATGCCCGTGGCCTTTACCCGAGGCCACTTGGCTTCTAAGTGGGAGTTGAAAGCAGCTAGCAAGGTATTCCTGCCAGTCTGTGGCTGTGGCATGGAAGCTATCTCGACTCAAGGATGTGTGGTTTCTAGACTCCTAGGCTCGCCTCAGATTCACCATGTGATCATAGATAATGCCAACCATAGCTCGCCTCAGCGACAAGAGCACAGAGCACCCCTTATCTCAGCAATCCGACAATCACTGATCACCTACGAGCGAATTCGACCGAGGCGAAGCTACTCTCGATCACGATTCTCACGTCTTCCTTGGGCAGTGCCCAAATGCGCAGCTAGTCAGAAACGATGGCAGCAATTCTCGTCCAGTCCTTTGAAGATTTGGCCAGACATATAGCTAGTGAGTCAGGGTCATGGCAGCTAAATTGTGCGCTCAGGGAGTATGAGGGTTGAAACTTTCTCAAACCCCTATTGAACAACCCCTTCGAGATTTGCGATGCTCGACAGCTATCTCATACCGTCACACGGAAGACGACTATGACAATTTCAATCATATACGAGTGTATTTGATTGCTCCTATGCGAGGAACGCTCGGTCTTTTTGACTATCAACCAGGTGACCATGGGGCTTCCAAACATGAGGCTTGTTTGTCCATAGTTCAGCAAGTGACATCCATGGAAATCACAATATTCTCAGTGATGCCCTGTTTGAACTTGTGGTTGAGGTTGTCGATAACATAAATTCGGCAATACCGTTCTATCTCTACAAAAAGAGGCCAGAGCCACCGCTCTCATGATGAATTCGAACCAAACCCATCAAGCCTTCTACATCGTTAGCAGCTCTACAGCTCTTAGCCAGAGACTCTTATCACCATTTCTCTCACTATTTCCTCACTACACCTTTAATCTTGTCAACATGAGCGAGTGGCGCTGGGAATGCTATAACTGTCACACCGAAAACTCATGCACCCTCAACAAGCGGTGCATAAACTTCGAATGCGAAGTTGTTTATGATCCGTCGAAATCCAGGGTCTTTCTAGCCACAACCCAAGACAAGTAGACCATCTTTTCGAAGCCATACCTCGATCAAAAAGCATCGCTCGCATAATGCGACCAGATGCATTCGAAAACAGACTGAATGATGCACTATGGGTATGGAGAGGCTTGGCTTTGAAGAGGCTCTGGCCCTGCATGAAGTAACTTGGATCTCACGGCTTTTTATCCCGAGTTGGTTCTCCGTCTGCCAGTCGAGTCGATGTGGGAGACATATCCATTTAGACAAAACCGACAGCACCATGTCCTGATATACAGCAGTACATCATGACGGTATAGACAAAACGATGGGAAACAGTACATGCCCCTGGTACTGTTACCAAGGGCGATGGACGGTGTTTTCATGGTTCTCATGGCTCTCTTTTGCGATGATCTGGTGGCGGTCATCTTGCCATCTCATTGTTTTTATTGGGATATGGGACTGTCTTCTGTCTTCAGTTATTGTCATTTCCTTCATTGGTGCTTTCGATTTCCTTCAAATATCCCAGCGGATGCTATCTCATCTTGACTCCAGGATGCTAGTATCTCGATTAACTTCGCGTTTCTCCTCTCTATTCTAGAGTTATCATGGCTTTTACTTCTATTCCCGAGTTTCCTAAGACCTGGATTTACGTCTTTAGGCTCTCATTGTCTTGGACTCCTTTGTTGCTTTTCCTCTGTACCTTAGACTAGACGTGTGTTGCAATATGCTGGCGGTTTCATTTGACATGGGCTTTTCATTTATCCGGATTGGCAGGCTGTTAGAAAAAAATATTCATTTTGATCCTTGTCTTTTAGAGTCCCCTTGATGGATAAGTGACTATCGTGAGTGAAATTGACTCTAAATCGAGGCGAGTTCTCCTGAACGTATCGCGATACACCCAATCTCAGCACAGCGCCTGGCTTCTGTGAGGTTGGAGTAATATTCGAGAGGCGGCAATGGTTGGTCAGAGCGGCTTAGTCAACTTCCTTACATGAAACATGGAAGCATCGCGTTATCAGAACATACAAAAGAAGCATCATATCATGTTCCCGATCCCGGCCGAGGGATCAAGGAGGCGGTGACACCTCAGTGTAGGGCTTCATTACAATAGGTAGTTTACAAGCTGTCTATAGGCCCCCAGTGAGAACTAGTCTTGATCTTTGATACCACGAGAGAGTAGACAATGAGCCACGTCACTTCATCACAACTTCAAGTTTGAGTATTACTTGGAGTTCTTGCCTTTAAAATTAATAGTTAAAGGCGTTTCTAGACAATTCAGTGGGGTTTAAAGGCCTCAAAAAGAGAATTTAGACCTTAGTTAAAGAACAGTCTCTCGTTCGATCATCCCCCAGAGAATAGATAGAAGGGAAGTGCCTGTAGTAACCAAGCCGGCTCACCTGCATAGCATGATAAGCAACGAGACTATGCACCTGGACCGCTGGAACACAGCATGTTTCGTTTCCAAGGGACCCCTCTATTGTGTCAGCTAGAGTCTACAATTTGACGATTCGTATCCTCAGGGGCTCCAATAACAACTGGTCCCCCAGCGCTGAGAAACAACCGAAGCCTGCCAGAAACCAGTACAAACACTCGCCTCCCAACTAGCACCACCTGAGATTTGTCCAAGTCTACAACATAGACGTTGCGCTCCCCGTCCTAGAACGCGCAATACGAAATAAATGCTCACAAGCGCAATACGCATTTGCGACTCATCAGTCCTGCGCTACAAGTTTTAGTACAATACCAAACATGCCCCTGCTCAGTGCATTTAGCTCCGATGCCTTGTTTCGCCTCGCAATGCCTTGAGGAGTGAGTCTATACGTATCAAAGTGTGATTGACAAATCAACATAGTTGTCAAAGGCTGAGTGAGTATTCAGGAATATGCAATCAAGTCTGATTCAGTGCCCGGGATATACAATCACATAACCCCTGATCCTTGACCATCAATGTCATTGCAAAGCCTCGCATCGCATTTTGATCACGAGAAACACACACTGCAACCACTGTACACAGCAAGCAAGCACTTCCAAACATCATTACAATACGTGTTGAACAGTAAAGCAAGCATGAAAGATAGCTAAAGCAAGGTTACAGACCACCAACAGCCGGCCAGCCATCCATCCGTTCCCTGATACTGTACAATGCCAAACCTTGCCTCCTTGTACGCCCTGGCGCCCGCAGAAAAGCAATAGAATGAAGATAATGGCGGGAAAAGAGCAAGATTAGCACCCGTATTTCCTATCGCTCCTCTGCTCCTGTTCCTATTCCTGTCCGATTCGTTTCTCCTGCCCCTATTCTTGATTCATTTCATGATGCAACGGAGCAGTCCAGGCCTGCGAGAATGCATTCTTTATCAGTAAACACAAATCCCCTTTCCAACGTCATCAACTCTCCGATATTCCTAATCGTCTGCAACCACCCGGATCTCGCCATCGCGTGAAAGATCCAATGCCTGTCGGGGCGAGACCACCCGGGAGGATGTCCTTCTGAGACTGGCCGTCGTCTTCGTCGTCTTAGTTGACACCTTGGTCACTGAAGAGCTCTTGGCTCGGCTTGCAGAGACAAGGCCGACACTCGATGCACGTTCCGATGCTCGTCTCTGTGGAGTGCGTGAGTATGTTTGCAGGACTCGTTTGGTAGTCGTCTTCTTAAGGAGAGCTCCAGTCGTGGCACGTCGCTTAGCCGGTGACTTTGAGCCCAGAGCCGCCTTCTTGGTAGTCGAGGCCACTGTGGAAACACCCTTCTTGAAAGCATTTGCTGCACCCTTGGCCATCTTAGAGCCCGCGTTGGAAATCGCTCGCTTCACTCCCTTTGCAGGCTGCACCTTGCGCTTCTTTGCATTCTTGCCATTGTCTCCTTCGTCTCCAATAAGCTCCTTAAGCTTACGTTTGCCTGCCTTGACAGCGCCCTTGACTGCATTCTTGAGATCAGCTTTGGGCTGCTTGACTTCGCGAGGCTTGGGTCCCAGAACACCACGGCAGTTGGGTTCTCCGCAGAGACATTTCTGTACGTTCTTGGCCGAGAAAGGGTCAAAGTTGTAGTCATAAGTCAGCTCATCACCTGTCATGATGGGCTTATCACCCGCAAACAGGGCCATTCGTGGCTGTCCGGAAACGATCCATTTAATCATTCTGCAATTTGGGTTGCAGCTGTGATTCACGAAACGCGCGATAGATCCTGTTGTTGCGTCGATGATCATATTTTGATCGAAGCTCATGAGATAGTAGCACTTTGCTGAGTCAGCCAAATCGTCCAATCAGAGTCGCATAATGACTTATAAACTAACCTCATTGTCCTTGTATACTTCGGTCATGCGGCGCTCACACTCCTCTTCGGTGATGATTTCTCCGGCATACTCCATGATGATCTGGTTCGGTCTGAAGCATCGGTTGCTTCGGACACCATATCCACGGTCGGATGTCTTGATCACCTCAACACCGACTCGGTATTTTCCGCCTTTGTTTCGGCGCGCCGTGAGAGTGGCAAAAGCACGGTTGGTGCAATACTGCTTGCCCGCATTGCAATTCTGCTCATCACATTCGTAAAGCATAATTCGATTCTGGCAGCTCTCGCCACACCCATCTTCCGGCTTGCAAACGCACTTCGATGAATAGTCGTGGAAGTGGGGGGACTTTCTCCAGTAATCCTTAGATTCGCCAATGAAGCGATCTAGATCAAGTTAGTGTTAAACTTGCAATTTCGGCACAAAACTTACTCTTTGTCATTTTCTTCCATTCATCAGGTTTAGGTTGGCCTGGTGGAAGCGGGTTGCAGACCTGGTAGGGGAGCTTGAAGTCGCGGCCTTCAATAAGTGTGCGAAGGCCGTTGAACATGGGTAAAGGCATTGTCTTGTTGACGCGGCCGCTGGGAATGAGTTCCGGTAGCTGAGCCAGGGCCTTCTTCTCTCCCACGGTCAAGCCCTTAGAAATGTCAATGGGAGCATCCTGTCCAGCGTAGAGACCCTTGGCAAGATATTTCTTAACCCGACGCTTCCTGGTGTTGACCACGGGCTCGGGCTCGGCCTCCTTGGGCTCCTCGACAGGTTGCTCAGGCTCAGCCTTCTTTCGTGAGGCTGCTTTGGCAGCCTTAGGGTCAACAAATTTTCCGTTTGACCACACACTCAAAACCACGGGCTTCTCGTCGATATGCGCAAACTCCTTAGTGTCCTGTAGACGCCTCAGCTCGCGCGACATGGGCGTTGAGGGCTTTTCCATGGATTTGCGACTGCGTTTGGTAGCCTTGGAGTTTTTAGTAATAGGTGTAGCTGCGATAGGCGCAAAGACATTGGATCGACGCGTCGAAGAACGTCTGCTCGAGCCACTCTCCTCCACGATCTTCTGGCGACGAGGGCGGGGTGAGTCCAGTTTGCTTGCTGACTGAGTAGCTCCCAGCGCGTCGATACCACTGCGTACGGTTTCGGGTGTTGCATCCTGAGAAGTCTCGGACGTTCCCTTGTCATCGCCCAAGATTGGGCCGGAGATAGTCTTTCTTCTCCGTCGTCGGTCCGCGACAATGTCTCCTTTGGCGCGTCGCTTTCCATGGCCAGCTGTACCACTCAATTGAACGAGATTGTAAACCGGAGCACTAACGCGGCTACGTCGCGAGCGAATTGGGGCAGGAGGCGGCGCATTGGCGGCGCTGTCGGTCTCTGTAGGCTCGATGGGCTCGGATGTAGGAGGCGCGATTTCGGGAGAGTCAGGCTCGAGTGCAACGTGAACGACATCGCGTTTGGGAGAATCGGAGTGAAGACTGGCTTCATCGGCGACGGTAGTAGGAGGTGTTGAAGTTGCAGACGCGACATTGGAAGAAGAATCGTCCGTGACGCTGACCTCAAAGGCGCCCTCAGAGGACAATAAGAGTGCCATTTCGGCAGGGGCAAAAGCTCGCCTGACTGGTGTAATATATATACTGTTTGACGCGAAATATTTAGAATCCAGAAATCATTCAAAGTGTAGAAAAAAGTAAAGAAAATGGATGATTTGGGTAGATTAAAGAGAAAAAGAAGTCAAAACGTTGTGCTTGACAAAATTTAGTGTGTAGAAAGAGCAAAGTGTGAGGTAGAGAGTTAAATGAAATGGAAGTGAGAAGCAAACGCGGCGCGCCCAGAGATGGATATGGGCGCGGGAAGGAGCGTGGGCGACTAGACAGGTACAGTAATACCTAGTCGAGTGTGGGTGGTGCTTTCCCCCCGCGCGCGCCGGTCCAACCTTTAGGCTTGCCCAGGGCAGGCAGGGAAGAGGAAGGTAAGGCCCAAGGCTAATACTTGGTACGTACTATGGTAGTTTCCGTGTAGGAGTAAGAAAAGCCGAAAAAGGAGAGGGAAGGAAGGATTCGGCGAGCGAAAGGGAATGCGGAGAGAGTATCAAAGGCAGAAGCAGGTTGATGTGATGTTGTTGATAGAAGAAAGCAAGAGAAGAGCAGTCGAATGAAATAGACTCGATAAAAGTGAATCACTTTTATTTGATGAATGAGAAGGAATGTATCAGAGCAACTTACAGATACAGACAAGATGATCGGGATATTATATCTTGTGCCGTATTGTGTGTATTGTATTGTATTGTATTGTATTGTATTGTCTTGAAAGAAGTTCAACAATGAATGTTGATGCTGCGTTTAGACCTCGTCGCGTTCTTTGTTGGTTGATTTAAAGAAAAAAGTGGGATTGAGTGGCCAGGACGTGACGAGGGTCAAAGGAATAGAGAGATACGAAAGGAGGGGGGGGGATGAAGGAAGGAGGAAGGGTAAAAAAAGAGATGAGAGAGAGATAGAGACGAATAGTGGAGAATAAAAGTCTCGTGCTCAAGTGTAATACATGAATACCTAGGCTCTTGATACCCCAAGAGATAGATGGATGGTATCGATGTGTTGCAGTTGGTTGTCGTTAGTTGTAGGATGAAGAGAGAGAGGGGGGGCTGGGAGAGCAAGGAAGAAAAGGGAGTTGAGCAGAGTTGAGTTGAGTTTGCTCGACCCTCGGGAGAAAAAGGCTGATGAGTGAGCGCGCTCCTGGATGTGATGGGATGGGATGTAGGGAGCAAAAGAGGAGAAAATCAACAACAGGATGCGAGGATGAACATGGCTGGCTCAATTTCGAGGCAAACGCGAATCTCCTAGACCAAAGCAAGGCCAAATAGACAGACCAGACCACCCGAGCCTCAAGAGGCTACTTTATTTCCGATAGCGGTACGATAGCAGCCAAAGCATTCATGGAATTGGAAAAACTGCACCTGATTCTATACATACGTTTATTTTTTGATCGCATGCACACACACTTGATATTGCTTGAGTTACAGGTCTCCATCTCGATATCTCGTCTTTCACTGCTTTGCCACTTTCAGCCTTGACAGCATCTGACTCAGATACCACCACTTTATCCGACCGATTCAAACTTGTGTGTTCACTCAAAACGGGCGATGCAGAAATTTGAGTATGTACATCGCCCGTTGTCGAGTTATCTCAGAGTGACGATATCCGGATACCGCATCACAGCCTCGTTGACCAAGCATCTCGGCTACCGAGTACCGGAGGTGCCATGTTTCAGCACAGACGTGATCTTCATATAATTGTCCAATGCCGCAGGATCAGTCCGAGTTTCGTGTTTAATCCAAAAATCGAAAAAGTCTCGGTTTCTAGAAAATTCTCGTGAGTGACGTTGCGTTCCTTGTTCAGGGGCCAGCGTGCGAGTTACTCCGAAAAGGGCGGGTACTGAGGTTCTCACGGACCTCAAACCACTTCGACACTGCACGCCAAACAAGAGCGAGTCCAACACCTCAGTTTGCCCGTTGAATCCGAAAATTCCTTTTTGTACTCAGATTCGAAGGGAAATCTTCAAAGTCGACTTCGCTCCATTTGCGTCCAGGACCTTGCATCTGAAGTGCCGTGCACCAAAGATCCCCTAGTTCCGGATAACACTCCCTTGCAGCGACAGAAAGCCTATCACTCGACTCCGGGGACTCGTTCATTATTATCCTGTCTGTGATGTTTCGACTTGTCTGAGCCTTTTCAAGGTCAACATTTGCCGAAAAAATACGCATATCGCCCATGTAACCTGAAGGATCACCAAATCACGGGTTCTAGTCCGGCATCATCCCTCCCCTGCAACTCCAACACCACCGCTGTCAGTGTTCTTCGCAGTAAGATTTATCAAGTATAGAATTGCACCGCTTATACTATTTCCATTTCCATAGAAACTGGGACATTGTTCTGAAGATTCACTGATACAGTCAATAGTGATCACCAGAAGTGCATCTCGGTATCTCATGGGCCAGTGGTGTTCAACGCACTGAGCAAATGGCGCGCGATGACTTCTATCCATCCATAAAGTCTGTTGCCTCTGTTTGCTGCAAGTGTTGGCAAGTTTGAACTCGGTATGCTCCTTTACGGTATCGTCAGTTCAGTGCCATGTACCATCTGCAGTGGCGTATCACCACATCATGTGCACATACGCAGTATCATACCAATTCATCACCGAAGCTTACTCACATTGCCCTCAACTGCCTTTCGTACAACAAGCAAGCTTTTTCTGCAAAAATATCGGAGCGCCAATCAAATTAAACGGAGTGATTTTGCCAATCGAGCGACAGCCGATCCCAGCAGCCGTGTATCGTTGAGGTTGAGGGGTGAGCAAATGCACTTGAAGAGGTCTAGGACAACCAATTTCTCCACTAGGGCCACTGTCTCTCGCTAACACAGCATCAGAGAAGGCGTCTGCCAATAATGTATTGGGCGGTGTTTTCTGTGTCAGTCATTGTTATTTTGAGAGTACCCTATGCACGTTGTCTGGTGAGCAGCGTGCTACCAAGGCTGGTGCGCATATCGACACCAATTCCAACCTTGGCAGCAGAATGGTCTCTGAAGATTGCCATTATGATGTAGAATTCTTCCCCTGTCCCATTCTTTCGTAGATGAGCTTCACCATGGAGATACTACAAATATCCTTTTATACATTTGGTCACGTCTCAAGTTTCATTAAAAGTGACGTGTCATCGCGGCGGATGCAGTTGTGCGGATCAAGACCAGCCAGCCTCTCCACTAACGCAGCTCGTTCTCGTTTACGCCCACTGTAGACTTTCTTTCTGGTGGTGCCATTTTCCTGTATCAGTGTCGGGTATTTCCCTTAACTTGAACTCGCTGTCATGATTCCTGTATGCTTCTAATGCGTCAGCGATAGACCAAATGCTATAAATGCCATTACTTCAGAAGTAGTGAGCGCCACATGCGACTTACCTAGATTGACAGCCAGCCCTTAATCTTATTATCTCATCACTTCTCTAGATGAAGTTTAAGTATTCTCTGATAAGATAAAATGACCAAGACTGCTCTTCGAATAGCCGTGACTTCCGAGTCGTGATAAGTCGCTGGTACAAGTTAGATATTGAGGTTGAAGCCATCAGTTGTTGACCACATGAAATGAAAAGCACCCACTGACGAACACCAAATGCCTAAAGCTTTGCTTGCTTTTGGCTTTGCTTTATCTACCTACTATACCCAGCAATAGGTATCTGAAATGCACAAAGAGAGTCTATAGTCAAGAGTTATGTTCGCTTGCGGCGTCCAGTCGAACACTTCCTAGTTAAGACGTCACTCCCTCATATCTGCTCCAGGAAGTTCCCCAACCGTTTCAAATGCCCATGATTAGGTAGTCATTCATACCGCAGTCGCCATAAAGGCACAGTGAGAATGCTTGCAATCTAGTTATTCTAGCATCATTACCAGCTATCAGCAAGCGCATCACTTTTTAGGTCCCCTGGCCTCGGAGTATAATAAAACCTATGATATTCAATTAAGGTGTAAAAATGAAAAAGCCTCAAAACATTCATAGAGGCGCTAGATTTACCCAAGTATTTTCGACCCCTGGATAGGATAGAAGCTGTGAGTTTTGCCTCCCCTACGTAGCCTGCCTCTGTATCATGACACTAGGGTACGGCAGCAAAGGCATCACAGCATGACGCATTAGGTACCTTTGCAGAGACTAGCGTCTTAATTCTCGATCTCAGTCTATTGTAGAATTATAACATCTCTAAGCAGTGATTTTCACCTCTGGTGCGCTCCTCACAACTAAATGGGGTATTGTTTATGGTATCAAATCACACGGTTTCTTGGTATCCTTCACTCTCTCACTCGCACCTTTTTACTTGCACGCAGCGCTGCTTAGGCAGCCGTGTCCTTCTTCTCAACATCAGTAGCAAGAGTATCCTTCTTCTCAGACTCAGCTGGGTCGACGGACAGCTTCTCCAGAGCCTCCTCAATGGGCTTCTCTCCAGCTTGCTCCGCAGCCTGCTCTGCAGTCTCGGCCTTGGCTGCCTCTACAGGAGCAGGAATCGGGGCTGGAACAGCCTCTGCAGCAGGAGCGGAAGCAGGGGCAGGAGCCGCGACGGCTACAACAGGCTCAGCAGTGAGTGGCTTCTCAGTAGCGGGAGCTGACTCGGGAGCGACGGCAGTCTTTTCGGCAGTGGTAGAGTCGGTGGCAGTAGTTTTTTCGGGAACTGTAGTGGGTGAAGGTTCCGCCTTGGTCTCACCAGTCTCAGTCACGCCAGCCTCAGTCAACGAGACAGACATACCCTCCTTGACGCTTGGTCCTTGACCCCCATACTCCTTGGGTAAAGTAGAAACGATGCCCTTGAGCTCAGTGGCCAGGGAAGTGCCAGAGGTCATAGGGTGGAACTTGCGGAGGGTAGCAGGGGCAAGGAAGAGCTTCATGGCGCCAAACACCCATCCCATGATGCCGGGAACATTGACGAAGTACTTGTGCGCGAGCAACTCAGGGTAAGCCATTGAGAAGACGGTGATAGTCTCCTTGCTGGCGGCCTTGACGGCGGGGTCCATGCGGAAGAAACTGACATTGAGGTAGTCGTGGACTTGGATCATCTGGTAAGGATCCTCACCCCCCTCAGGAATTGGCTCAGTGACTTGGTCAAGCTTGAGCTTCTGAACGCTGAGCTCCATGATGGCAGCGCGCCATTTGATAAACCTAGTGTAGAGTTAGTGAAGCTGTTTTATTTAAACAAGAAAATTCAAGACTTTAGACGGAAGCTATATAAAGATTTAGCTGAACTATTCCAAATTTTGAGGACTATTTGACGAATAAATCAATAGTCCCCCAGGTTTAGAGTAGTATAGCCAGATCTTCTGCTCCCCGAGGCTGGGGTTGAAACTTACTCCTCTACATTGCCAAAGGTGGCCTTGTTGTCCTTGACAGCACCGTAGATGTTCCAGGTGATGATGGTCTCCTTGCCATTCTCTCCCTTGTGGACAGTGATATAGCCCAAGTCACCAAATTTGCTCCTGTCAAAAGTCTGGGTGACGAGTGCGGTAGGGTTCATCTTCTTGCGCCACTCAAGGGCCTGAGTGAGCTGCTTCTCAGCTGCCACGGGGTCATCATTGTTGGCGCGGAGGAACTTTTGCAGGACGACCTTTGTTGGGACATGGTCAATGTTGGTGAGCTGGACACCCCACATCTCCTTGTGGAGTGTCTTGGTGAAGATATCCTCAAGGCGAGCATTGAGCTTGGTAAGAGGCGTCTCGGGAGTTGCAGGGTTCTCAGCAGGGACGGCAGCGGCAACGGTCTTATCCTGTTCGGCAGCCATGGTAGTGGTTGGTGAGACTATAAGAAGGTGGGAGATGATGAGAAGATTGAGACGATGATGAGAAGATTGAGACGATGATGAGATGAGTCCAGTGAAGGAGATCGTGGGGGGGGACGGAGCCTTTTGTGTTCAGCTTGTCCTTGTCCTTGTTGACTTGAGTTGACTTGACGAGTCTTGTCTGACGCGGCTCCTGAAGTGGATTGTTTTGGTGCACCTGCCGAGCGAGACGGGAGCACAATAATAAAAGACAAACAAACACAACCACGCACGGGAAAGTGAAACTCGTTTCGACGAATATAATTCGACTGATGATGTTGTTTGTCCGTTCAAGAAGGGAGCACGAATTATCAGGTGAATGGAAGACCCAGGCTAACGTTAGGTACCTTACCTGGTATTATTAAGGGAGACAGCTTGACGGCCTATCCTACCTTAGTGTCCGTGGGCCAAGGGCGGGAAACGCCCTGTCGTTTCGGCAAGTGGAGATGATACCCTGAAGGCCGTTTACATTGGACACACTCTGATGAATGTTCCTTCTCATTGGCTGAAAGCTGAGAAATACCTAAACTTAGGTTAGTACCTTGGTCTGGTGATTTTCTAGGCGTTCCTCTCTATACTCCAACTAGGTAGCTCAGGACCTCCCTCTATCCTAGACAAGTGACGAGGATAATTGCGTAAATTCAAGCAGTGTAGACTTGGAAGGCCGTTCGCTGATTGAGGTGTCCCGTTGTTTTCTTCACTTGGCATAGCCCCAAAGCTGTTGTGCGTTCCCTTCATTACAGGGGCAGAGGGGCTTGTCCAGCGCCTGTACCTGAATAAACATGCAGCTTTTCAGGACTGCATTAATCAATTGATCCCTTCTCAAGTCTTATTATGCACACACCCTGCTTAAATCCATAAACGGGCAGAGGAAATAGATTCAAAACATGATATGTGACAAAATGCAACGTCCGACAAGCCATTGTTGAAGTAAATCCCGGATAACAATGCAAAATACTTTTCCAAGAAGACCTGCAAAAGGTGAGGCAGTCGGGGCATGCATGATGCAGAGCACTACGGACACAACATTGATATCCATGGATGGATATGGATATACTCCGTACACTGTACAATCAATACGAATCATCAACCCAGTCAACATCAGAGCACGGCATCAGAGCCACCGCTATTTACCAAAAACTATGTTTTTCTTGTTTTTTTTTTTAATAATTATATTATTTTTTATATAGCCACTGGACTCTAGAGTGACCCAAAAGAACAGGCAATATCCCTCAAACTCCTTAAACTCCGAACCATTAGCGTCCTCTGTATAACCCTGAGCCGGCATCCATCCTCGCTCCCGAATTAACATGCCTATTAGTGCGCCACGCGTTTTCTTCCTCCAGTCTTTGTGGTCCTCTAGCCTTAGCCCCGAGTAAGTCAACCAAAAGCTGAGTAGCAAATATTGCTGAAGAAGTGGCTAGGGAGTCTTGGGTGTTGAAAAAGATGACCAAAGATGACTGGTGACCTAGTCCAGTGCGACGCTGAGATGCAAGGCGTTGTGCGAAAATGAAATCTAAAAGAAGCGAAATGAGTAGCCTCATAGGGCCGTCTCAAAAAAAAAAAAAAAAAAAGAAGAAGAAAAGCAAATCGGTCGGCCGAATTGTGATGTGCAAAGTCAGGGAGCAAATCAAGTTGTCATCAACAGGGCACCGAAGCAGACCAAGAACGGTACCGCTGGTAGTTTGTTTAGTTGCAGCCGAGAGCGCGGCCAAGGATTCGCTCAATAGCTGAAAGCTCGAGGTAGGCACACTGTTCCAGAGTCATTTGATCAAACTGAGGACCCTGAATGTAGTTGACCTCGTTGAAGAAATAACCCCAGTACTCATCAGTTTCCTTGAGTGTTTCCTGGATGACGGTACGCTCATGGATAGGGCGGACCAGGACATCACGAGTGCTCTGCTCACGAATCAGTCGAATGTACCACTCAACAAGGTCGAGAGGAGCGCCGGGCTTTCGCGTGATGGCGTACTGGTGAACCCAGCAGTTTGCGTTGGCCGGCTGGTGGTGACGGCGCTGCTGCTCCATGGGGATCATCTGAACCATAAAGGCAATGTTATCCTTCTGAAGGGCGGTAAAGCCATGACACTGCATCGCAGTCTGAACAACTCGCTGAAAAAGTTGGGAGGTGAGGTTGACAGGATCATCCTGCTGCGAGACTGATCTGCTGAGCAGACGAAGGAGCTTGATAGTCGCCTTGTACATCGCACCCCGTTGAGAAATGGTGATGTAGTCAGCGGCATACCAGGGAAACTTGCGGAGAGTGCTTATGAGGCACTCGTAGGGGCGCTGGGGACACTCCTTCGAGAACGGAGATCGATGAGGCACCTCAACATGCTTAACGAGCATGACCATCTCTTCAGGGGAGATGAAGCCTTTGAAATTCTCCCAAGGCTCTTGATGGTTGTTGGGAAGTACCTTAGGAGTTGCGCCGTCCCAAAACACGCCGTGGGCAAGAGGGAAGAGGTCCTGCATAAGAGCAGACTGACTCGATAGCTCAACCTCAATGGAGCGTTCTCCCAGACGACTCACACGGCCAGCCTGAGAATGTTGGTGGTGCTTCTCAGCACAACGCATCGCATCCTCCATGGTAACAAATTCCACGAAGGCGTCCATGGTCTTGGACGTTGCCCTGTCCATGATTATGTGAATGGGCTCTTCAACATCCGGCAACATACGGCTATTGCGGCCGATAAAGGCCACAATCTCGGCGCGCTTGGTTGAGAAGGGTATCTAAAGAGATCAGAAAAGCGAAATGAAGCTCAGACTAAACAGGTACTCACGTTCTTAAGACGAACAGCGCCGGCAACAGAGGCTTTGGCAGAGCCAAGGCTGCTTGCAAAAGGAAAGAACTCAGGTTTCATTGCAGTCTCAAGGGTGGGAAGACCTGAGGGAGTGTCTACCAACTGGGATAGCTCAGGCGACATGTTGCTGGTGAAGTGCCCGGCCATAGGGGCTGTGAGCATGGCCTGCTGTACAGCGGGCGGAGGCAGATTCGGGAATGGAATCAACGCAGTAGGTTCAGCACGTTCGGGGCTACCAAAAGGGTCCTGGGGGGCGGACTCATGTGTCATAGGAGTACCCTGCAGACCCAAGTCGAATCGAGGAGGAGGAGGTAAGCTGTTGATACCGTGGGCGGATAATCGTGGTGCGTAATTTCGCGGCTCTGTCAAATACTGGTCAGGCCCCGAGTTGGGAGTAGACTGCGAAGCACTCATGCGATGTCCGCCGTAGTGTTGCGGAGTGTGACTGGGGCTTGCAAGAGAAAGACCCGAATTGTAGGAAACACTCTGAGGCAAGTTGGGGTTGTAAACATTGGTCTGGGAAACCCCAATAGGGGTATAGAACTGTTGACCACCAGTAACAGGGTGGGAGCGAACAGAATGTTGGCTACCCGGCTGAGATGCCGATGAGCGACCACGGGGAGGAGACAAGAAGCTAGTCTGTCCTCCACTGCCAGAGTTGCCGCTCTGAGTATGCTGAGTAGCCTAGGGTCGTCAAGGTTAGGATGGGTCTTGAAGTAGATTTGCCATAAAACTTTATGTATCTCAACATAACACAAACGAGACAAAGTTAAGACTTACGATACGCTGTGTACCATTGGGAAGGCGATTGCTAATCCCTGAGCCACCAAGGCCTCCAGTGTTACTGTTTGCAAGGGGATTTCCACGAGAAGCCTCATTTGTTGTAGCAGCATTTGCCGATCCATTTACGATAACATGCTCGGGGCTATTGTTGGATGAAGGGGTAGCACCACTAGCCATAATGTGGGAAACATGCCCGGATGCTAAATGAGCAGCATGGCTGTTGTTGTTGACCATGTCATCGATTGTACCGTTGACTGTCTCAGCAATCATGTTCATGCCATTGCCCTGGTAGTGGCCTCCCATCTAAGGAGCCACAGCGCTAGGGGCGTATGACATGACTGAGTACATTGCATGAGAAGCACCGTCCGAAGGGCTGTTTGGCGGTGCTGTGGGAGGTCCAGAAAAGCCAGAGTACTGTGCAGGATGGACCGTTGCCATGTTCATGCCAGGCTGGGTACCAGCGTATCCGCTGGCCTGCATCAGAGTTAGTGGATGGTTGAGAGGCAATGTCTGTGTGAGTGTCAGGCACTTACCTGAAGGGCATTGTGAAGAGCCTGTTGGGCCGATGGGACCCAAGAATTCGCGTTGGAATCTATATTCGAAGCAGCCTCGGGTTGGTGTCCACCGTCCGAACCTTGGAATCCGCGAGGCTGCGGATAGAAGGTCGGTGCATTGAAAGGAGGATTGGAAGCTGTCTGGCCAGAGCGTTGGGCCCCGGAGTCTCCGTGAGCCATCAGAAGCACAGAACGATCTGGTGGTGCAGAAGTGATCGGGGTTGGTCTGACTTGAAGGAGTTGTCAGTCAGCACATCGACGTCATTGACCAAATATCGTTCAACGAATAGATACTGAACCGCAACGCTCTAGAGATAAATCCCTAGTTGTTGAAGGTATTAGGTAGGAGTGCGGGAAAAGCTTACCAGCCGAAGCCTTGTGCCGTGTATCTCGGGCACGGTGAGGGACAATTTTAGACAGGCAGTTGTGTATCTTAACTGGGTGTCTGCAATAAGTCGCTTGACCGTGAGACAAGTTGGAGATCAAAGAAGATGATGAAAGCTCAGGCACCCGAAGTCGTTGGTAGAATGACAGAGAAAAGAGAAAGAGAACAGGGGAGTGTTCAGAACTTTAAGGGCAGAGCAATGAGGGCCACACGTGATTATAGAAACTTTTCCTGAAGTTCACTGTTAGTGTGTGATCCCAAGAATGAGTTGCAGGCACAAGTTTAGTTGAAGAATGAAAAGGGAGTGTTTGCATTGCAAGTGCTTCAGCCGATGGTTGCGCCCAGGGAGTGCACGCGGTTCTTTGAGCTTCCTGAGCCCCGCCTTATTGTTTGAAAGGCAAGTCAGATTCGGCAGCGAGATAAAATACAGGCAAAGATGGGTGAGAAGAACGGGACGATGGTGTTTGCAGGTATTCATATTACCGGCAGCTTTCAAAGATAAGTGAAAGAGGACTTACGGACTGGCAACACACTGGTGATGACGAAAGCGAGGCGGAATCAGAAAGATTACTGAAACAATAACCTGGGCGCAATCGGAGAGCTGCGTTCAAGACGCGCGCGTGACTGTTCGGGTTTTGGGGTTGGCGGTAAGCAGGGCTCGTGTATGGCGGGCGTAAGGGCGTAAGGACGTAGGCGAGAAAGAAAAGAAATGCCTTCGGGGAATCTAAAGGCCAGCACTGTGCTTGATGGATAGTTAGCGTTGCCAAGTGATACTGTTGGGTAGAAGTCAGTATTTCAAGGATGAGGGTCGTTCTGAAGGCTGAAAAATGGATGAATTAAAGGGCTTCCTCATTCAGGAGGCAAGGGATAGGATACAAACCTTGATCAAATTATCTTGAAAGAGCACAGATGATCTGAGTTGATAGAGCGGAATGGCCCAGAGTGTCAAGGTCGAAGAGTGGTCAGGGTTAGAGGATGAAAGGAAAGAAATAATGTCAACTGTAAAGGGCAGAAGACAGAAAGAGAAAGCAGAAGAATCTCAGCGACTGATTCAAAGCGATGAAGGTGCAGGCATGACAGGTTAGCGTTGTCAAGCTTGAAATAGTGCAATGGGCACTTGTGGTTGAATTGCTGTTGACGGTCAAGCAAAAGCTGCCTAGCAACGGAACAGCACCAGGGTCAAAGCATTGACTCCAAGAAAAGAAAGTATGTGAAAAATCACTTTAGCTTGACGGTGCTGAGCACTTGTCTAAAGGGCGAGAAGGGAGAAGGCTGAAAGCAGAGCACAATAGAAAAGGGGTATCAGAGACAGTTCCTTGCAAGTGACTGACAGTGATTCACTTGCTATTGCAACAATTGAGTTCGGCAGTGATCAGTAACTGAGAGAATAACAATAATTGTAACAATAATGCTTATTAAAAATGAAAGTTTATCAATTATTAAGGATGAGATAATGGTAGATGATCCAAAAACGTGTTACTTTCTTACCTAAAGACCCATTGTTCCCACGAGGCAATCACGACGATGCCTCCTTCCTCAACTGGCAGTGTTCTGATTCAAGAACTAGGTAGGTACATACTAATTTGGGCATAAGACTGGAAATCATGGCCTCTACCCCAAGAATGATATTGTCAGACATAATAAAGGTTTCGTTTCCAGAAAGATACGCATCTCAATTCGGTAAGTCGGCAAAGTTTATGTCTAATGTCGCTATCTTGAACCTCCCTTCTCAAGACGGCATGAGGCTCGCCTATCAGAGCCTCCGCAGTTCAAACCATGCTATCACGAATGGTTGATACATTTTGCCTGGTCACAGAAACATTGCGGCAGCCGACACTCCCAAGCAAACTCCAAGCCTCAAAGCAGCTGAGGGGTTTAGTCAAACTGCTGAGGTCAGTAATCTCATAGGATGTGGTAATAGCGATTGGATTGTTCTTACAGGTGTAAGGAAAGACTCGGCCACGAATCGTGCTCGAGCGTTCAACTGCGACAAGTCAGCATACAGTTGACTTAGGATTGCAGTGCAACTACTCACAAATAGCTTCATCTCAGAGATCTCCTTGTCGACCTCTTCCATAAACTGAATAATAAAGTCGACAAGCTTGTGCTTCAGCATTTCTTCGGTGTGGAAGTTTGTTATCAGGAAAGAAATGTCATAGCCCTGCAACAACGTCAGTCAGGGGTAACTCAATTGAGGATCGCATGACCAGTAACCAACCTTGATAGGTTTCCTCCGCAGAATGAAGAAGGACTCCGCACGTTGCGTCAAGAATCTTGTAAACTTATGGACAAGTATATGCTCAATCTCGTCGGCCTGCTTGATCTTGATGCTAATACGGACGGAGTTAATACTGGGCTCAATCAAGACACGCTCGTTCTCGTTGCGCGCAATGGTCAAGGGCTGCAGCAAGACCTCGGGGGACGTTTGTGCCTCAATCTCTGGAACATTATGTCGCTCGGCGGTCTGAGAAGCAAAGTTGGAGAGTGTGAGCGCGGCGGTCAAGCTGCTGCGTACGCATTGCAGGTAGGGTCGGAGGGATTGAGACTAAGCGGGGGACATCTGTCAGCTTGCGGTCCGAATCGTGAGATATCATTGGGCATGTACCATGACAGCAAATACGTCCTCAGACGTCCTCAATTAACTAGAAATAGCACGAATGTAGATGTCGATGGTGAACACGGAGCTCGGCGGGGTCGGTCGACGTTGACGTTGGAGGTTGGAGCTTCGGCGAGGCGAGGCGCAGTTGTTAGTGAGGCGTCGCCAGGCCTGACGTCTCCCGTGCCTTTAGGTGGGGCAATGATGGGGAAACTTGGAGAGGTTCACGTGTGAAGCTTGAGCCTCAAGAGCTGTCTGTGGCTCGATAATATCACAGCCACAGCTCTCTCTGGTTGCCCCGCGGAAGCTACACCGCTTTCCCCACTAACATTTCGCCTTCGTCCAGGTACCACTTGGTGACGCACCTCTAGCATCTTCCACGCCTCGCAAACATCGACCTTGAGCAAAGGGACGCTGACTCAGGATCTCTTCTTTTCCTTCTGCTAGTATATTGTTCTTTTAGAGCCTTCCTTTACGGAACCCCCGAATAGACGGCATTCAGTGTCTGGACAGACTCAAATTGGTCTTACCACACCCCTCCTTCAACGCTTGAGCTCCGATAGACCGAAACCATGTCGTCCATATCTGGTCAGTAAATTTCTCATGCCTGAGCTTTCATGATCTTTAGCCCAATTTCACAAACAGGTACTGACAGATCACAGTCGTGGTGAAACATCAAGGCAAGAAACACGATGTCGAGATCGACCCCAGCTCTACTGGCGAGGACTTCAAACTCCAGATGTTCAGCTTGACCAACGTCGAACCCGAACGCCAAAAAATCTTGCTCAAAGGTGGTCAACTCAAAGATGATGCAGACATGAGCAAAATCGGCTTGAAGAACGGCCAGGTCATTATGATGATGGGTACCCCAAGCGCTGGTGGCGATGCCCTTGTCCGACCAAAAGAGGCGATCAAGTTTGTCGAGGATATGACAGAGGCGGAGCAGGCTCAGCAAGTTGGTGCGACACCTGCTGGTCTGATCAACCTTGGAAATACATGTTATCTCAACTCAACCCTCCAGACTCTGCGTCTGATTCCAGAGCTCCAGGAGGCGCTCGATACGTACCAACCCGATGGCAACGCCAGCAGCTTTATGATGACAGGCACGAACATGGACTTGGCATCTCAACTGTCAAACTTGTACAAGAGAATGGGACAAACCCAGGACTCCTTCCCTCCCATGAACTTCTTGAACGCTCTGCGAGTAGTGTTTCCCCAGTTTGCGGAGAAGTCCAAGACAGGACAAGGCTTTGCTCAGCAGGATGCAGAGGAGGCTTGGTCCCAAATTGTGCAGCAACTTAACCAGAAGCTCCGCATCAAAAGCGAAAACACTTCGGAGATCTCCTTTGTGGAGAAGTACATGTCTGGCGAGTTCAGTTCGGTAATGGAGTGTGATGAGGAAGAGGCGCGCAACGCTGGCGAGCAGCCCATCATTAACAAGGAGAGCTTCGCCAAGCTCAACTGCCACATCGACAGCTCAACAAATCATCTGCGAGATGGCATTGCCGCCGCCCTGAAAGAGAAGCTCGAGAAGCAGTCAGAGGTTCTAGGTCGTGATGCAGTCTACACCAAGACTTCCAAGATCTCTCGTGCTCCTAAGTACCTGACAGTGCACTTTGTGCGCTTTTTCTGGAAGCGGGAGACCCAGAAGAAGGCCAAGATCATGCGAAAGGTTACTTTCCCCATGGAGCTTGATATTGTTGAGTTCTGCTCCGACGAATTGAAGAAGGCTCTTATTCCTGTGCGCGACAAGGTTCGTGAGATTCGCAAGGATGAAGAGGATATCGAGCGGGCCCGTAAGCGACGTAAGAAGACTCACTATCAGGACGTTGGCGATATCCCAGGCGGTGCCGGTCTTCCCACCGAGAAGGAGAAGAAGGAGGCTGAGAAGAAGGAGGGCAAGTCAGCAGATGGCGATGTTGTCATGGGCGAGGAGGGTGAGACATACAAGACAGACGCTGACATCGAGGCGGAGAGAAACGCTTCCATTCTTGAGGCCAAGAAGGAGCTCAACGCTCTCATCAACCCCGAGCTGCGAAACGACGATGGTGCAAATCAATCTGGTCTGTACGAGCTCCGAGGTGTCGTGACACATCAAGGTGCCAGCGCCGACAGTGGCCACTACACCTCATATGTCAAGAAGGCTGCGCCCGTTGATCCCAAGACTGGCAAGAAGGGTGAGGAGGACGGCAAGTGGTGGTGGTTCAACGACGACAAGGTTTCAGAGGTTGAAGCTGACAAGATTGCGACTCTCGCCGGTGGTGGTGAGTCTCACTCTGCTCTCATCCTCTTGTACCGAGCCATTCCTCTGCCCACTGCCGAGGGTGTCCTGGAGTAAAAGGAGCAACTATGACGAACTTTACTAGAAGTGCATGGTCACCCGGGAATGGTGCCAGACGATTTGATGAATAAAAACGGACAGGAGCATGGCATGGCAGGGCGGTCAGGCGTAGGGAGAAGACATGACATGTAACTCAATCAATAAAACGTTAATTAAACAACCGTATGTCTCGGGCGAAGCTTCGAATCTATTGTTCTCTCAAGCTCCGTTCTATAATGTATGTTTAGCAGATGCCGGTGTCCAGTAAACCACATTTTAACCATCCATAACGCCTATGCTTCGTTTCCAACAGTCCAATAGAGTCAGAACACAATAATACAACCGCACTAATCCTCTAATCTCGCCACAGTCATGGGCCTTCCCTTTCTCTCGCCTTCTCAGCCTCACGTTCCTTGACACGCACTTCGAAGTCATCCATTTTCCTTTGGAGGACAGCCTTCTGTGATAATAAAGTTTTTCGCTGGGATAGGAGAGCAGCTATTTGTTCGTTGGGGGATGTCGCCCGGAACTCTTGAATTGCCTGTCCAATTGATTAGTCATGCCCTTTGTGATTCGTTCTGTTTGCCATACCTCTTTCTTCTCGTTATCTGTCTTTAGTTGTGCGCCTGTGATGGTGCCGGCAAAAATACATGCTGCAAAGGCAACAGCCCAAACACCGCGCTTGAACTTTTCTTGTCTGGTCCACTGATGCACCGCCATTGTATGTTTTTTTATTGTCCAGTAGGTCGTATGTATCACCAGTATCCCTTCCAGATCTCTTCTGAAAGCTTACTGCGCTGTCGGCGTGACAGCTTGTCGGCCGTAAAATATGAGCCAGATGTCGAGGAGGACGAATTCGTGGAGCTTAGGGTCGGTCGTGATGGATTGAGCGGTGGTGGAGACAAGGTTTTTGATCTGGAATCGAGGAATTGAAGCTCAATCGGAGGAGTCGACGGCGTCGGATCTTCAACAGAGTCGGAGGCGGATCGCCGGGTCACGGTCACGGCAGAGGAAGAATTATCGGCATCACGGAGGTTGGGCGCCGAGTGGATCTTTTGCGGTAGCGGTGGCCTTACTAAGCAGGGTGCAGTGGATGTAGTGGGGATGAGGGGCATCGTGGGGGAATGAGGTATCGTTGATGTCACGGCTTAGGGGGTTGAGGTCAGTAAAATATTGGTAAGGATTGGTAAGATTATAAAGAATTGACATGACATTCATTGTAGGCTTAGGAGGTGAAGAATTCAACTACAAGGAGATGAATAAAGAAGGTCAGAAGTCAAAGGATTGGAAGGTTTTCTCATGTTCATAGAGAAAGAACGGCGGTAATGGATGATTGACCGAGTTGATTGGGACTCGCGAATCACATTTTTGGGGCATTTGCACCTGGCGAGAATAAGATTCACGGCTGTTTATTTACTAATCTACTCGTCTCTTATGTACCTTTATTAAGGCAGTTGTTGTGTTATCGTGAGGATAAAGAGTTTCACTTGTCGTTTCGACCATTATCTCACCTTGGACCGTTAGTTACAGCGTAATACTTGAAGCAGAGACGCAAGCTGATACACCCAATGGACACGCGTGATTTCAACCACAGCGATTAGGCAAGCGACAAAAGCGGCCGCCGCATAGGAGCAGTAGCATTTATCCTGCAAGAAGGACCCTTGGGAGTGTGATCTAGGTACCTACCTACCTTAGGCACCATGTCGGTCAGGTTCTTTCCAAAAATGGGCGAATGTTTACGTTGAAAGAACGTCAATGGAATACGTGGAAGGTACCCTTCCACATGGGACCTGACTGATGAGACAGCGGGGTTTGTCACCCAAACGTAATCCATCCACTTCCAGGTTCATCCTCAACACCAAAATCAAGGTTGGAGATAATCCATTCGCCATCTTTTCTCCTCCTTTTCTAGGTAGAGATTTATTTTCGATTTTGTTTCCTTGCCTGAAAAATCTCTTTTCCTGTGAAATAGAATACCCGCTACTTCCATTCCATCCACATACTTCTCAAAACTTTGACGTGGTTCGTCTGACCCCGCCATCACCAGGCCACTGACACGTCAGATCATATTCCTTCTGGCCACTCCAGAAGCGTGGCTAACACCTAATACAGCATTTTTCAGAGTCTCGCGGACTCGGTATAGCCTGAACTCTGGGCACTGTTACTGTGTTAAATTCGAGTGAATTCGCAAAATTCCCCATCAAATTCCAATCGTTCTAAACAATGTCAACTCCGCGTGTCTTTCTTATTCGCCACGGCGAGACAGAATGGTCACTTGATGGTCGTCATACTGGCTTGACTGATATCCCACTCACTTCCAATGGCGAGAAGCGTGTTAGAGCCACAGGAAAGGCTCTTGTTGGGCCGGATCGTCTCATTGCCCCCAAGAAGATTGCTCACATGTAAGTCTCCTTCGACTGACCATGATTCCCAAACAATCAATATGAGAGTACTTGTAGTATGGCCTCATGTAGAATGACTTTTGCACCGAAGCCTCCCAAGAGCCAGACAATTCGGAAGTCCAACCACGTCGCATTAACACCAACCAAAGTTGATTTTATCTGATCTAGAGTGAACTAATACGCTGCCCAGTTACGTTTCACCACGAAAACGCGCCCAGCGTACATTCGAACTGCTCAACCTCGGGCTGAATCGCCCTCTACCTTGGACACCTCACGGTGCTCCTGATGGTACTGGCCTTCAATGTGAAGCCGAGGTGGAGGTCACGGACTACATCCGGGAATGGGACTACGGTGACTACGAAGGGATCACAACACCTGAGATTCGTAAGATCAGAGCTGAACAAGGGATCAAAGGGTCTTGGGACATCTGGAAGGATGGATGTCCTGGCGGGGAGTGAGTATTTGTCTAAACCTGACTACCCTATATCTGATCGTCAACTTCCAATGGCTCCGTCTAACACTGTCATAGGGCTCCCCATGATGTGACCAGAAGACTTGACCAATTGATAGAGGAGATTCGTGAGAAATATCACAAGCCAGCCATGGACAAAGGAAGCGACCAATGCGGCGACGTGTTACTCGTTGCCCATGGACACATCTTGCGTGCCTTTGCTATGAGATGGGCTGGCTACGCTTTACGAGAAGGACCAACTTTCTTGTTGGAGGCAGGTGGTGTTGGAACACTCAGGTCAGTCGACGGGGCTTGTTTATTATTCATGTGCCCATTTCACTAACAACATACAAGCTACGAGCATCATAGAATCGAAGAGCCGGCCCTTCTCCTTGGTGGCGCTTTTGTCGTTGAACTTGACGGCCAAGATTAGCCGCTTGTCAAGACCAAAATCTTCCAGGCATTGGCACCCAAATGGTTTCTTAGAGCATAGAATTGATTGTTTAATGAACATGTCCTCGGATCGCACCAGCAGCTGAGCCAAGTCCCCCCTAGTCCAGAGATGGTAACTCATAATCTCCCGACGATCAGACCCAAATGATTGCATCACTCGGTCACTTCATGACCAACAGACGTTTCAATAATCGAAGCTGACCTCGCACAGACAACGACAGGGCTAATGTCATCGATACGTATCTCATTCACTTGAGCTGGCGCATTCGACGGAAATGACCAGACGTCCGCTCGGTGGCACCAGCGTCAACAATAAAAGTGTGTTTCACACTTGTTTACCAAGAGTCGCCCAATGCCTTTCAATAACAAAGGGCGTGGCCAAAAGCACTTCAGCAGAGCAAAGCCTTGTCGCACGAGTTGGGAGACCCTTGCTCTGAGCGTTCTGGGAGCGCGGATGAGGCTGGAGGGGCGACTCTCACATAATATCCCTCTCCCCCCCATCAGACACGGGATCGCACCGCCCCGGACAAGCCATTTCCCTCCCTTCTCTTGTTTTCTTCAATACACGGCATCTCTAGTTTCCCATAGCCAACTTCGACTATTCATCGACTAATGTGCCAAGAATGGTTCACTTCATCCCTTGAGATCCAAAGTGGCGTGGCTGCTGCTGGAAGAATGCATCCGCACACCATTACTCGCGGCTCCTCCTCCGGACAAGGTTTTCTTCGACCGCAAGGGCGGGACGGGACGGTCCAGTTGGGTATAAGGGTGTGAGGGAAGACTTGAAGGGAGAAATTTCGTCGGAAGGAGTCTGTTGCCAGGGCGAAGGGCTGACTTACTCATGCCGGGCTAGTAGTAGCCTCCGGTCACGAACGGCTGTTTAACCAAAGCATGACCGGACTGTTGGATCGGACGGGCTGTTTCTGGGCTGTATTGGGCTTGTAATGTGACCTGAGTTTCTTTATTCATTCCAGTGTCTGGTGGCTGATGTAACGCCAGTAGGAGCACTGAGAGAGCTGGGTACCCTGGATAGTCAGGTTTTGACTGCAACGATTGTAGGTGACTTCAGATTGCTATTTCTTCTGGGAACCACCATTGATGGTGTATGAGACAGCTCATCGGAGGGATATTGTGCAATTATAGGTGTCAGTGTGACTTGTTATTTATGCAGCTAAGTAATGATATTGAACAAGACATTCTGTGTCGTCTTTGGAAGCCGAATGCCAGGATGACGGCCGTCGGCAGCTTGCGCCGTGTGAACTACTGACACCGTACATATTTGAGGGTCATATACCTTGCCTCTGATGCTGGGTGGCATACTGTCAAGGGCCGACAAGACAATCCTTAGACACTCTTTTATGGCTTGGACGCTCTGGCAATGAATATCCTCTTAGTCGTAGTTGAGCCCTTCTTCGTCCCATGGCTATGAACATGCTCACTACTGTTGCCGTGATTGTCCTCATTGTGCTGGTGATCATGACTATGACCATGCTCGTGGCCATGATCGTGGCCGTGACAATCCTTGAATGTGATGGGTTCCGGGAGCTCTTGGTAAGCAAAGTCCGTGAGTCCAGCATCCTCAAACATCTTCTTGATCTCGTCCTCAATGAACCCATGATGTGTTATACCACGCAGAGCGGCATCCTTGGGGTCTATCTTGTGGGCAACAAAGTCAATGATGAAGAGGACGCCACCTGGGTTGAGGCGCTCGGCCAATTGCTTGGATGCTAGATCGGGCTTGTCAAAGTGGTGGAATCCGAGCCCCACGCCTGCAACGTCGAATCCGAAGAACTTGCTATCAGCAAAGGCTGTTGGGGAGGGGTCCTTAGGATCAGCCAGATTGCCTTGGTAGGCTTGGCGTGAAGAGCCCTACACGCAGTTAGGATATTCAGATCTGTTTGAAGAGGTTGAAGGGGCTCGATGCGTGGCAACAGATTCCCATGCTCATGTGATGGACTGGTGGATGTTACTGACCTGGCTTTGAGCCTGGGCATTGTATACCCTGACCATTTCCTCCGACAAGTCAATGCCTATAGCCTCAATTGTATGCTGTGCTAAGACCTGTAACTCACTGTCAGTCCAAGTCAACGTCTTGGAGCTCATCTCTCCTGGGAGGGGAAACTCGTACCCTCGAGAGCATGCCGGTACCACAAGCGTAGTCTAGCAACCTCGCGTCTTGCTTGACACCAATGAATGGAATCCTCTCTCGGATGCCGCGCTCTAGCTGCACAATCGCATCCGCATTGCGCTGGTCATATTCGGTGGCGATCTTGCTATAATTGTACTACATTAGCGACGGACTTTAGATGAAATGTGTAGCACTGCATCGCATGCGGTCGTGTGCTCTGCTACCTTAGAGCATAAGAAAAGACGGCCAGTAACTTAAGCAAGCCGTACACGCCCAAAGGGTTTGGCAACGATCATCCAGTACAGAGGACAAATGCTCATTCATTATACGCACCCAAAATAAGCCTGGTTTTCGGACACGACGTCGGCCATGGTTGCAATGTCGGGATCAGTGCTAGGTGAAACGGTGACCAAGTTGTACAGGAGAATGAGCAAGTATGGTCGCATAAGACAACCGGTGCTTGTCGAGAGCCTGAATGTGGTTTCACAGAGAGTCGAATGCGGTTGATGCGGTGTAAGACAAGCCTCTGTCGACTGCTCAGTTTGGCTGTCTTATAAAAGCCGCAGCGGGGACTTTTCGGGCAGTTAATTTCGTGTCGCAGACATATGTTCGCAGAGTTTTGATGATATCTCCGCCATCCATTGTCAAGTCGCCGACCAAAAAGAAAGACCCCGCACTTGATTGAGGGTTGTTCTGGTACTGGGAATGCCGTTTTGCTCTATGACGAGTAAAACAGCGCAGCCAGCTTTCCCGCCCGTTAGGTTGGTTAGAGGCCCGGAGCCAAGCTCGATCCATTGATAGCAACTACACCGCAACAAACGGCGCTGTGCAACTTGCACCTGGTGGTCGATGAAACATGTTCCTCAACTTGTCTGGGTTGGAGTGATACAGCAGCCATTCAATGATCCGCTCATTGTAGAACACTGCAGATAGATGCCTTGACAACCAACGTGGCCGTCCTGGACAGGTTGTGCTTGACGATTTGACTGGGTACGTGCAGTAGAAGAACTTTTGACTCCTCAAACCAGGATCGAATTGCGGGTGATCCGTGATCCTGCGGCTGCACGAGCGCACCGGTCCGCCAACCGCGAGGGGTGCACTGATGGTACAATTAAGGCATAGTTAGTACGTATCGAAAAGTACATAACAGATCACAGTCGTGGTCGTATTGCAACCAAGAAATAGCCATGTAAACGGTCGACTGCAGGCATTCCCCATCCCCCATCCCATTCCTGGTGCTCCATCTGTGTACAAAACAAGGTCCTAGGTGTCACGGTGTCAAGGGCCATGCAGCCGTCTAACCAGCAAAGTGGTACGAGATGGCATCCCGCCTTGTGAGCCCTGGATATGCACAAAGCCCAAAGAGAAGAAAGGGCGGGGTTTCACCTCACCCAACGCTGATCGCTGGGCCTGCAAGGGATGATTCAATCCCGCAGAAGCTCCTTTCTTTTGAAGCGGTAAGAACGATGCATCTCGAGTGCTGCAGTAGATAGGTCATTCCAAGAAAGGCGATGTGCATCTACCTACTGTCTCAGGTCTGTTTGCCTGCCCCTGGCCGGCAGTTCTTTTGTTGACCACTCTGGCCACTCTATCACTATTTGTATGTCTTACGAGAGTGCTGATAATAATTCCACCAAAGTAGTTTCGCCCGCCCGACTCGGATACGAGCCCGGCACAGCGCAAACGAATGAAAACGATGATCTCTGCAGATAAAAAGGAATGCAAGTGTCGGACGCATGCATACGGAGTATTGGACTCAGATCGGCCACCTCACCGCTTAACTGCCATGGCAAAATACTTTTTCCCCCTGGTGCCGGGGGGTTGTCAGCTTCACCAGAGTCCTGCTCCGTGTACCGGGATTCACGGCACCTCGAGGGTCGGCAGAAGGTCTTCCGTGACGGCGTTCTTTACCAGTCCTTGTCCGTTCTTTTGCTGCTCGCCTGAACCACTGGTGACCGGCATCGAGCATTGTTTGGACCCGCTCAACGGAGACATTATGGCGGTTGGGCTGGCTGAACCTGCAATGGACGAGAAATCGCTGGACCAAGACCGAGACAATTGGCACCACAACAAATGCAAGGTGTATTACGATTCACCATCAAGTTGAAGCAGTGCAAAGAATGAACCAGGGGCGTGTTTTCTCGCAGGGGCCCCGTTCCCGTCTTGTCATAAAATGGCACTCCAGGCCAGATCAACGCGCATTCTTCAGCCTGCAGGTCGCCGTGCATGCAGGCGAGGTCTCGTGGTGCGATAGTACCTGGGCAAAGAACACCTCTGCTTGCTTCGTAGTTCTGAAGATATCTTGAGGCCAGTGTCACGTCACACATGTACGTGCAAACGACGCACCAAACGGCCCATGACATATTTTCTTCTTCAAGTCCCTCCTGTTTATGGAATTGAGGTGTGGACACGGCAATAATTGGCCTGCTCCTTTGCCGAAGAGGGGAATGAAGCGGAAGTGACAAGGGGCAGACTGACGGCGGCTTCTTTTCCAATATTGGCAAAGAAATCGGCTTCTGCGCCCCCTTTACCAAATTCGCACTGTAATTGTGTACCCGGGTCTTAAGGGAGCAGGATGACATGCAGCCCCGGGATGGCGCGAAGTGTCCAGCGACCGTGCCGCGCCGTGAAATTGCGACGTGGCAGGCTTTGATGGATGGATGCGACTGTAGCTGCAGACGTCAACCCTTGTTCTCGTTTTTTTTCTTTTTCCCTCCCTCCCCTCCAGGCCCAGAATTCCTTCTGCATGCAGTGTGTATTTTTATTTTGTTAGTGGCCTGGAGAGCCAGATATTTGGGTCGCTGCCACGCCATAAGGGAAAAAATGATTGCTCGACTTTTCTTGACACCCCCCTGGACTGACCCCCTCCATCATCACATTGCATGTCGACAAGCAAATCAAATCCATGATATGGTAGCCTCGCCTGTCTCATTAAGGTATGGCGGGCCGACCATTAAAGCCACGGCGCCCGAGGAAAATTGGGACTGATTGCGGGAGACATGCAGTCAACTCAAGCTAGCAAGGATCTTCCGCATGAGCTTCATCTCACGTGATTGCAGGCCGACGTGTGCGATTGGCGGACCGGGCCTTGCCTCAGCAGGTCTCTGGAGGTGGAGCCACCGGATGGAGTCCAGATTGTGACAAGCGAGCGTGGCGGCAGCTTATGGTGCAAGCCGCAATGTCAATCCTGACGCCAGCCCCGGGGATTCGGGACAGCCTGAGCATCATTGCGGCGCAGATATTTAACATGGCTTTTGTGGAAATAAAAGAGTTTGTAGGCGTGATATCCTTTGGCTGTATTGCTTTTTGGCTGTTGTCGGGAGATCTGGTCCAACGCTAAAAACTGAATTTTGTGCCATCTCTGCATGTCTGCATCAGTACATAGGCTACAGAGAGCGCCGTGCGTTAGAGTAACTGTCTCAGTTGTTGGCCATCAGCTTTGTGTTGTGTTTTCCGACCAACTATTTTGTGAGCTGTCAGCATGGGTCAGACTCGTTGTATTAGCCAGCTTCCAATGTAAATCATACATGGATATTTGAGTTACATAGAGTACACATCAGCTTTCCCGCATGATGACGAGGTCGTTGTTTCTTTCTGATGTATAATACGAATCGTATCTCATCTGACTCCACGGCCTGCCGTGAGTCTTCTTCGTAATGAGGACTTAGGTACTCCGTACTGAAGTGCATTATCGATCGTTCCTCTGGTGACGCTTTGGCGGCGTTAGACCCTCGCTATTTGCTGCATCTATGTTATTGATTGGCCCTCATAGCAGAGTGGACTCCTGAACTCTATGGCCCGGCCCGTTTGCTGTCAACCCATGGCATGCGGTAGCTGTTGGTGGTATATGTACTGTGCGCCGGACAGAGATCGTCGAGTCGAAGGGGCCGACCGAATCTACGCTTGTTATTGGTCACGGGAACCAAAGGGGAAAGCAAGTATAGATTGAGACACGGCAAGAGAATAACAACTTGCCATGAATTAAAAGAGTCTGTCCGATGGAGACCTGCATCAAGGAGGAGGGTGCGCTGAAAGATCCAAGAGGCTTAGCTGAGAGTCAGTTGATTAACGTGATAAGGTGCCTCGCGCCTTAGGCAAGAAATTTCCCGTCCCCATTCCACTGAAAGCGCGATATGGGTAAAGAAGGTGGCAGGTCATGACATTTAGGTAGGTAGTTAGTAGTTGGAAGGTACCATCGAAATCAAACGTGTTTACAGAGGAAGGTACCTTCCTTCTGCCATCAGGCGCCCGTGCCCGAACCGCGATGCTCACCTTCCCTAAGTACAATGGTAGGTAGGTGACACGCCTCGGACATTTCGACCGAAAAAGTATTCCGACTTCTTTCCTGAGTCAAACATTCATCCTTGGGTATTTTGGTGTTTGAGAGAATCACAGTATAATTTCTGTTTTCGGGTATTTTCAGTGGCAATGGACAACCAACCCAATCATCCAGAAACGGGGTGGCAGGGGCTCAAGGCACTCAGCTTAGGGCACCCTCTACGGATACCTCAACAATCCTATTTTTAATTAGCGACGGGACGAAACTTATTACCAGACTTGTTATCCTTTCTTTCGCTGTTCTGGGCATTAAATAGGTACATATGTATCAGGGATTCGTCAACAATTCCTGCCAACATCGCCAGCATGCTGGCGAGTCCACTGTCACAGTGCCTCAACAGATTTCCTTGCAGCCAGAATCGATCATGTGAGCGATGATCAAGAAGCCAAGGGTATTCCGGGATCACATCTGGTTGTTTTTATTCGACCACCAATATTCACAAGGCCCCAGGCATGGAACGGTTGCCGTTGTGATGATTGACCTGGCTAAGGCCCTGGTCTCTTTTCCTTCTTCCTTGTTAGGGGCTAGAGAAAGAAAAGCTCAACGATTAGGCTGTTGACAGGAGAAAGATCAGTGCTCTGATAGGCCAGCTTCCTCGTAATCTCTCCCACAAAACAGAGTCGCTATCGACAGGGATTGACCGCTCCGCTCATCTGGTTGTACATACTAGGGCCTCATCAACACTCTGCTCCAGTTCTTCGGATGGAAGAAAACTCACACATGCCAATGAATCAATAGCAATGCACCATCTCATTATAGTGTCGAATGCACATCCTGGTACTTACTGGCTTTGTACTTAAGAATTGGGCTATTTGCTCGGCAGCCGAATGTCTCGGTTCAATGTACATACCTAGCCACGCATTCCATGTCCGCCTGAGTCTAGCGCACCACGTCTGCTGCAGGATGAACATCAACGCTGGGAGGCTGGCCAAAGATGAAACGACTTAATTGCAATACCTTCTTCAAGTCTGGGTATAATGCCCCAGCACAGGGCCCCTTGCGGCCAATGTTAGTCAGTGTTAGCGATCGTTGATCCTCTCTGTCATCGCTTGTGACGACTCATGGTTGACTTGCAGCTTCTGTCCATTCACGGCTGGAGTCCTTTCACGTGAAGCGGACTTGACGCGGCTTGCCGGGTTGACCAAAATTGTCTCCCTTCAAGCAAAAAACCCTTCCTTCCTTCGGACGGGACAGCCCTTGCGGCCCGACGCGCACTTAGAAGCCGCATGCCCCGTATGGCTCAGACCACCCCAGCCAGGCCCACCAACAAAACCGCCACTACTGCGTCAATTTTGGCACTCTGCCAGTTCCTGCCACGACGATACCTGTCAGTTGCTTACCGACAATTGGATCATATGCTCGCATTTGTTGCCAGCCTTGATTACGTTCGCCATGGATTATCATCCTTGGCCAAAACTGGCCGGCTCGCCTCACTTTGCTGCAAGTATGTATCTTCTGGGTTGGCACTCTTCAAGCGTTCCCTGCACCGTGCCGAGAACAGGCAGAAGGCATTTAGTGAGTATCGATTGACTCACTGATTTAACCGAGCAGGCCCAGCTAAGGCCCCATAGGCTTGTCTGTGGTCAATAGCAATGCCATGAATTGAAGGGCAGAGGCATTAAAGGGAGCTTGACTCCGGTGTCTAGCGGTCAGCAACCTGGATATGGCTAAGCCTGCTTCCTTCAGACCTCTGTGGTCCAGCAACCTTAACACCAAGGCGTGAGATTGGACATTCTGCAGATGCTGCATATCGTCATGCATAAGCAAGCAAAACCGTAACATCATGCAGTGCTGGTCGGTATTATTTGACAAGGTCAAGGTAAATTCTGCACAGCCAGCGAATAGGAAGCTAATCGGCAAGACGAAAGGAGGGTTTGGGCGTACATGGTCGGGACGGGAAGAGCCTTTTCTGTATACGGCTCAGGCCATAGCCGTACCTGTTCTCACAAAATCGGTTCCCCGATATGCGTTTTACAAAGTTTTGGAGGCTCGGCCTACTGTGTTCGTTGATGATGCCTGCTGTAATCTGACGCGAGCGACGTGTTGACCCATCCCACACACGCATGCATGATGCTAAGGCCCAGGTTGTTATGGCAAGGGATACAATCGCAGCACAGACACATCCACATTATCTTTTTGCCTGTTGTACTTGACTCCTCATACAAAGAGGAACAGTGGCTACGGGTTTTCAGCTGATGAGTGTTTGTTTGTGGAATGACTTGAAGCTCTGCAGATACCAGACGCCCCTCCGAAACAGACTTTCTTTGCCCAAAGCTAGAGAAGCCCGCCGCTCCCGTGCCTTGGATGTGGCTAGGGGGCAGACAGACGGGTTTCGCTCCTGATTGGCTCACTGCAAGTCACTGGAACAAGCACCGTCTCTGATGGCGCCCAGAATTCTGTCCCGGTTCCCAGAGAATCGGAGCCTTGCTCCACCGTCAGCGTTCGTGACACGCAACGATCCGGCATCCAGCGATTTGGTGCGGTCGGAGCTCTGGCCAATGATAGACTTTGACCCCAGGCTTGTCTCATTGGAGGATTCGACTTTGTTGGTCAATTCACTTGTCACTTGAGCCGGTGTCACGATGTTGTCCATTAGACTTGTGGCTCTGCTTCCAATTCGATGCGGTCAGCTCCGCGATCGGGCCTTTGGTTCTGCCATCATACACATAGCTTTTGCTTCGATCAACATGATTAGATAGCCACATATCGTGGTATTTTTGCATGCGTTGGTGGCTAGACTACGGATACTGACTTGCGGCTTGTGTCAGCCACTGGATCTCATGCTGATTGGCAATCATTTCGCTTCAACGCCAACACCATCCAGCATGCGAAAATGCCTCTAGCCTGAGTAACTCGAAGGATTGGCGGAAGACTATCGCATACCGCAAAAGAAAATAAGGAAAAAACTTCTCCGCACCACCTCGACGGTACGAGGGCCAAGTCCAAACGGACTTGAGGCCAACACACCAATCAGCACCCTCTACACAACTTTCAGTATTTTCTGGCAAAGTATCTTGTGTCGTGTGGAGGGCTGCATAATCAAACACATACAAACGAAAACAGACTTGGACCACAAGGGGTGAACCTCGAAGGCAATGGATGTTAGTTGAAAGGGGTCATCGGACATGTAAACCAATGCCTTTTCCCATGAGCAGTCAAGACATTGTGCCATGACCCGATCTAAAGCGCAGGGCACCCGTTCTATTGGATCTGTTCAAAGCCGTACTGTGTGCTTCATCGTGTCTGACTGGTTGATTAGTTCAAGCCAACTCTGGCGCCGATGAGCGAGCGTGGAGCTGAGTGTCGACCTGCATGAGTCGTGTGGATGCTCGTCACCTGGTCCCTGTCAGGGAGGGGCACCAAGCCATGAAAGTCCAAAAAAACGTCGAAGGCACATGGACGATGAAGCAGGGATGGAACATAATGGACCACGCTGGCCGATACCTCGTGAATGTCCAGGGTTTTACAGCGCGTCTGGTTGTCAAGCCCGGCGCTATCTTGAGAGTTGCGGGTTGAACCGCAGTGCATTTACGGATAGATGGCACCCAAATGACGAGCTCTTGGTGGGGCTGGCAGTAATAACCGATGTTCACTGTCTCCTGTCATGGAACTGCTCACACAAACCTTTTGTTTTTTGTTACCCCTCGAGTCACCGGCTTGAAACTACTCAACAAACGACACAGATGCTCACCGCATAATTGATTCAACTATTGCAGACAAGCTATATCTCGCAAGGGTACCTATGCGTGCTTGACGCATGTCGCATTGCGTAGCCTAATGTTTGATTGTCGAGGGCTCCTGTGGTGACCTACAACCCACTGTGCATAGCGGTGAGCAAACGCAAGTCAGCTCGTTGCTTGTTCCGCCGTATGCCAGATCATCTTGGCTGACCCCGCGTTCGAGCAGGCGAAGAAGGGTGGCATGAGTGATATGAATCTCTTCGACTAGATTGCCCCTCTGAACCGAGGCGTCGTTCCTTTCTCCGGGGACTACTGTACGAGAGCGGCACGCCACTTGGCCGTGGGGTCCTGTTGCGATGGCTGGATCTTGAGGGTAGTACCATTTTTTTATTTTAAAAACAACAACAACAACAAACAAACCCCATCAATACTTGGTCAAAGAATTGGTTAAACACATAAAGGTGTGTAATGTTGCGAAGAGAATGGTTCTCGCAAGTATGTACATTTTCCCATCCTGTCTACTCTCAATTCATTGACACTAAGTAACGTGGAGGAGGCCCTGGTAGCAGACACCCAGGAAGGAAATCGGTGACTGGTGTTTGTTATATATGGATGAGGCCCTCAATGGGATGAGAAGTTCACTGGCATGGTCCCAGCGTTTCAGCGTCCCTGGACCCTAACGCAGGCCGGACCGTCCCAGGTCAGCGCCGTGCAGCCGCGATCATTGGCGAGACCTTGGCCCTGTTCATACTGGTAGCATCTCAGGAAGCTGTTATGCACCATTTCCCAGTTCATTCTCATCAACTTGTGTTCACGGGTTGACAACAAACGACAACGACATTTCACGAACACAATGGCCAGTAGAGGACATTGGCATTCCTCAGCCAGCAAATTCACATAAAAGCGGCGGCCATCGAGCCTATCGTTCTCGCTGATTCCACAAATTTTGCCGATGTGACTGAAGCGTGATTTCGAAGAGAAACTCAACAACGAACGGGGCAAGAAACACTGAATTGACACAGAAAATGAGAGGATTCAAATTGTATTGTCTTGTACTGTACAGTACAGTACAGAAGGCCTGAAATAGTGAACTGCAAGGGAGCAGACAAGACCACTGCACGAAGCAGAAAGCGGTTGAGTTGCATGAATGATACATACAAGGGATTCGCATGAAAAGGAACACTAACTAATTGCGTCGGCCATTTCCACTATCGTCGTCCAAGGCTCGAATCCGCCGCACCGAGGCCCACCAAACCAAGCGAGTCCAGCAGCCAGGTCCCACGACTGTGACCAGGGTCAGGGTCGTTTTCACACTCATGCTCAAACTGCCAGCATCATCATCATCATCACCATCATCTTTCATAGACCTACCCCTCCTAGAGGCTATGTACGCACGGCACCAAGAACATCTGGCACACACTCACAATGCATCCTGCGGCCGCCTCTGCAACCCGCCGTCGGGAACAAGCGCAGAACCCCAGAACACGCAGCGACCCAAGGTTCGGGGCTCTAGAAACCCCAAACCATTCGCCCGCGCAGTGCAACGCCCTGACGGCATCTACAGATTGTTCTGCCCTTGCTTCTAACAAGAGGGACGATAACCCCAGTAGCGTTACACTGATTGATGATTGGATAAATTCCCGGGATACCAACTCAACTCAGCAGATAGCCTTCATGATGTACAGTATGTGTGTCTCTAGGTATGGGAAGCATTACAGCGCCTCTCGGATATCCTTCATTAATGTCCTTTGACTTGGTTGGACACGATGTCTCTACCTAACCCAAGCTGATGCCACATCTAGCAAGTCGCTTTCTGAGCTCCGGCGCATCTTGCCTCTGATAGGCTCGGCCATATCCAGGCTATCAATGCCCACCTGTCCAACTCTTACGTACGTCTATCAACCACAACTCTCACAAACGGGCCTTCACGAGCTTTTCAACCACACTTTTCCCTTTTTTTGTGTGTGCAAAGCTCTCGTTTTTTGTCTTTCCCGGTTAGAGAGCGATCCACAAAGATGCTTGCCGACGCACGCACGCACACTCGGGGAGAAACATCTTTTGTTTCGCCAGCTAATTTACAAGACCTGCGTTTGCTTTGTAGGCGGACCCGGCGTTTGTCCAGCCATAAAACAGTCTACCAACGTAGTCACTCGCATCTGTCATCTATTGTGAGATGCGGGTTGCATCCATGCGGCTGCGAGACGCCCAAGTTAGGGCCATGCTCTGAATGGAATCAAACACCAGCTGGGCTCGCCCGGCATCTCCTTGGTCAGAATGGATGGATCCACAACTGCTTGTGTCGCCGCCTCGGCTGTTCCACTTACCCCTCGACTGCTGTAAGGTACCAGCAATTATGCTACAGCCAAGTCATGATTGAAGAGTGAGATGGTGTCGAGCGTGTGTGGTCCGGTTGATTTGACGCCAGACAAAACACAGAGAATGCGATATTCGTACACTGGTGCATCTGCACACATGTTCAGAAAGACCCGGCAATTTACAGTATGTCCTGTGACGTCTCGTGCTGCTGCGCCCTATGCTCTGCTCCCCGGTCATGCCTCACTCAGCCTTGATTTGCTGAACCCTTTCCAAACCGCTGGGACGGATGAGCACCCACAGAACAAAGATTGCCAACAACAGCCAAATAGGTATCAAACCACGACACTGCCCGTAAAGAGCCCCTCATCAATACGAAATCCTTTACTGCTGTGTGGTCACTGGTCATACCTAGAAATTCCTTTTCTTGGACGCCGATCAGAATATTGCTCTCTCTCATATCAAGTATCTTCAATCGTACCCGCACGATCTGGGTTGTGCTCCCAACTTTCGAAAAGCACCAACCCACCAGACCTATGACCTCGTGACTGTTTCTGACTGAGGCGGCAAACGACGGGCGCTGAACGAACCTTGTAGCATATTGGCCATTACAACTATGGGAATTAAAACTAGAATTGCCGCGCTTTTGTGGGCGTGCCATTTTTGGAGTCCGCATTCAGTCTGGATGGGTTTATGCCGAGGACTTGGGTCTGACTGTATCGTCTCCCATATGGTCTGTCCCCATCCAGACGTTAGACGAAATGGTACATAGAATGGATCGAGGAAAGGAGCAACACAAATATGATGAGCTTGGACAGGTAAGAAGGGCTGGTGGACAACAACGGTCGTGGATTGTTGAGGCAAGCTACGATTAATATGATTGACGAACATATAGTCTAATGATCTCAAGAAGCCCAACAGGGAATGCCCAGAGACAAGACACGCGAGAGAGGGAGGCGCCGTGCCCGTTGAGATGTGGTTGTCGGCGGACATTCCAGTCGGGAGAAGAGCCCAATGTCCAATATCCAAGCATACATATTTCTCTTGCCCCTCGCTTATTAACATTTGCGTTGAGTTAGTATTGACCTGAGACTCTATTTACTAATTCTGCGCAATTACCGTTCCTTATTGATAAGTTCATTTCATCCGCTGCCTTGCCCTTCCGCCTGTTGACCGCTTGAAAGTCTCGGTACGACAGTCAGTGCCTGGAGGCAATAGCCTTGCGCACCTCGAAGGATCTCCAGCTCCCCACAGAAAGCCTCTTTCTTGTTTGTCTCTTCTTGAATCAAGGATGCATATCAAGTCGGAAGCAATCTCCTATTATGTCACGTTATGGGCTCGACTTGAGGCCCTGGTCCAAAAGAACAAAGACGATGCAGTCAATGCGTTGCGATACATGCTGAGCCAATCGCTTGCGGTCCGGTCCTTGAGGCGTCGACGAACATATGTATGGGTATGAATAGTGTTATTGATCTACGGATAGGCAGCCTGGTGTAGCCTTGCCGTTCCTCCACTTGGCCACCCAACCTCAGCTTGCTTAAATCACAGGCTTCCTGATGTTACCAGGTAAGGTGTGCCCGTCAGTGATACCCAAGGCAGGTCCACTCAGTTACTCCGTATTGTTATTCTCATGCTCATTCTGGTACGTGCTCAGCTGGTCTTTTCATCTCCCGAGAAGGGCTGGCTTCTAGCCCTCGACTCTAACGCCAGAAACGCCCTGGACCCGGTTCTATGCTTTGTTTCCTTGACATCCAGTCTTTATTGCCTGCCTCTTTGGAAGTTTGTTAAATATAGTCTCCCATTGAAAGATCGGTAGCCTGTATCAGAATAGGCGCTTGGGCAGATTAGTTTGTGTTAGGCGGTTGCTCATCCATACTGTACTTGTATTGCATGGTATGGTATAGTACGGGTTGGAGACTTGGCTTATTAGATCATGATCGTGAATGAATCTCATTTTGCCCGTGCTCGCAGCTTTGCTTCCAGACTACCTAACCCAAGTAATATTTTAGTCGAACTCACCTGGCAGCCGGGCTCCTGGGTACAGTACAGTGCGTGCCGGGGCTTAAATCAGAGTACAGTGCAAGGGCAGGCTGCTCGGGCTGGGCTGCAGCGGGTACGGTACCTTAGGTGCCAGGTCTTAGGTCTTACCTAGGGGCTTGCCTGCGTTGGTACACACTTAGATACAGTGCACTACAGTACCCCGAGGACGGGAGCTGTCCCTAAAGTGGTTTTTGGCTTCTGGTCTATGAAGTGCCCTGCTAACTTATCTCCACTAGCTGGGGCCGGTTCCCTGGGAACGGCACGACACCGGCCCATCCGTCCCATTAACTTACTCCCGCCTGGCCTTCCGCCACTTGCCTCCACTGCCCTGCCAGTCCAGCCAGCCAGCCCAGCCTAGGCCAGCCAGTCCACAGTCAGTTCAGTTCAGTCGGTCAATCCACAACATCTCACCCTAAGAAGAAAATAACCCCTTCCTTCATGCTACTACTGCTGCACCTCAGCTGCAGTGCACACACTACCTAACACTGCGCACTACGGCGTACACTACACAACCTACACTACACCACGCACGCTGCACCTGCGCCTGGCCCCTCGCACAAACCCTTTCTTGGTCGCTTCCATCCAGTTCGTTAGACTCACACCCTTTCATCCCCCTGCCATTAGCTCCCCACTTCCCTGTCGCCGCAATTGCATGGGATGAGGGCACCTTCAGACCTTACCTTTAGGTTGGTAAGGTAGGTAGGGACGGACAGGAGATACCTATAGGCTTGCTGTAGCTTGACACCCTCACCTCACCTTAACATTGACCCGACTCTCCCTCACCTCCCCTTCTTACTTCTCCATCATACATACTCTCAGTTCTTCAACTCTCCACCCGCAACCTCATCTTCTCCATCAGCATTCCCATCAAGTGCAACCGACCAAAACACCATATCAAAGCTGGAAACTCATTCCTGTTTGACCTTGGACTAGGGGATGGCACCTCGTTTGTACATGCTCTGTTGTCACCCGTGAAGGAAAAAGAAACAATTTACAAAAAAAAGAGACGAAGAAAAAAGAAAAAGGGAGGGCGCTCACGAACGAGAACAAACGACTCTCTTTCCGTTGCTATTCGGGGCGTCAGACACATCTCAATCCCACGCCGATCAACAAACGCTTCCTTGGGAGGATATCTCCTCTTGGAGACACGCACAGCGAGCGAGCGAACGAGCGAGACAGACAGACCAGCAGCAGTACCTGGGAGGGAGACAGTACATATTTTGTCTCTCACCTGACTATTTCCGCACCCCCAAGAACAAGGGAAAGCAAGGGCAAAAAGGGCCCAAAAAGTGTCCCCTCTTTTATTTCATTTTTTTTTCTCCCCTCACCCCCAGTACCAAGTCTCAAGTCTCAAATCCCAGTCTTCGCAAAGCAAAGCAAAGCAAAGCAAAGCAAAGCAAATCCACAATCCACAATCCCCAAAAACCCCAGGCTCCATTTACGGTTGGGTGGTTCCTGGTTCCTCCCACGCACCGTACCGCACGCACGCACGCACGTACACCGTCGACGTGGATCAGATTGGATCGGAGGTTCCTCCCATCCCATCCCATTCCCTCCCTCGCTATAATTGTCGGCCTGTCCCGCCGCACTCTTCCCGCCCACGTCAGAGACCATTTTCACACTCCTCTGCCTCTCAGGAAGCAGAACCTCCGTCAGGCCAGGCTTAGGATTGCGGTTCCAAGACCTCGTGGAATTTGCTGTCATCTCCCGCCGAGACATACACTCACTCACTCATTCTTGACTCGCAGCAATCGGTCATCCCGTCGACCTACAACGCAGTAGCCACAAGACACGCACGACAGCTCAAGAGAGTAAAAGACAGTCCAGGATCTCGACGACTCGGTTTAGATTATCATTTGACCATTTCCCTTTCCCTCCACTTCGACTTGGTCTTGGATTATTTCCACCGCCAAATGCTCAGTTGCAGAATCGTCCCTCAACCCATTCAACTGCACGCATTTGGTATCAACGTCGCTGACCGCATCTGCCCGTCTGCGGCCCTTTGCGCCTCAACATAGCATGGCCGACGACAGCTACCGAAAAGAGTATCCCCAGCAGAGCCGCCCAGAAGACACTCACTCTCGACCTCAGTCACATTACCCCCCTCCGCCGGACACTGCCCAGCGGCCCTCCGACGCTCCTCCATCCAGCATGGCTACATCAGTTACTTTGCCCTCCATCCACGACTCCCGCGGTTACGGCCCGCCGCCTGCAGCTCCGGGACGTGGCTATCCTGCCGACCCGCGATACGCATCTCCCAATGCCGTCAATGGCTATCCTCCTCCCGGCCATCAGCCTCCGCCCGGTCAACCTCAACAGTACCTTCCGCCTTTGCAGCCGCAGTCTGATCCCCGATCTTCGGCCTATCCTCCTCCTCCGCCGGACCAACGTGGTTACTATGATGACCGCCGTCCACCATACGGGCAAGAGGCGTATAGCACGGAACCTTACTATGCCTACTACCGCGGACAGCCTCCTCCTCCAGGACCTCCACCGCCAAATGGCCACCCAGGCTACCGTCACATCCCCGCCGGCGTCTATGAATACCCAGTCGGACATGGCAATGCGCCTCCTCTGACACAGGCAGCCCCACGACAACGAACATCAATTGCTTGTAGATATTGCCGGAAGAGAAAGGTTCGTGACTAATGCGATTTTTGAGGGTTGTTTCATTGTCGCTCAAAAATGCTGACTATCTATAGATCCGCTGCAGCGGCTACCAGAGCGCCCCCGGTGGCAAATGCCAGAATTGCGCCCGTATGAACCAAGAATGTATCTTTCAGCCCGTGTCTTCTTCAAGCTCGACAGCTTTTATCCCCGTGTCAGCGCTCCCAGGAGGTGTACCCCCCGGCACTCAACTCTTTGGTGCCTATGGGCAACCCCTGGCCCCAGGCACAGTCCCAGCACCTCCACCACCCCATGCTGCTTATCAGCATGCTAGTGCCCCTCCCCCTCCTGGAAACTATTACGCGCCTGTCCAGTCGCCTACAGAATCCTTTTCGTCTTATGGCGAAGCTAGAACCGATGACGGCAGCCAGCTTGCAGGGCGACGACGTCGCAGGACGTCAGAAGAACAGGATGAAGGCTATAGACTGCCTCCTCCACGAAGTGCCGTGGACGAAGACCCGCGCAGAAGGTCTCCAGCAGAATTTTCGAACCACAGCAGCCCAGGTGGAGTGGGGTACCCTCCGTATCAAGGTGCAAGACAAAGCCCACGAAACCCAACGAGCGGCAGTTTGCCTCAAGCTGCAACAGCCGGTAGTTATGCAGCTTCTGCACCTGGTGGTCGTTCCCCGACAGGCCAAAATGGGTCAAGTGGTGCGTCCACCCCTGCGAGGCAGGGACAGCAGTCCCAAGGAGGAAATGCATCGATCATGAGTCTGAGCAACTTGGTAGATAAAAGTGATATCGACAAGACTATGATTGAAAGGCTTAACCGACCTGCACCTGGTCAGCCTGGCGCACGACGAGATGTCAGCCGCTAAGGAGGTGGCAGGGTGAGAGTTGACGCTGCCGGACACGTCAACGGAGAGGGTCGGAATTACATATGACAACGCTTGCCGAAGAGTCTGTTGGTTTCCGCTGGAAGGCTGCCGACAAGTTGATGACGAATGCATTGTTTTTAATACCCTTTCCGAATCGATTACACGCCCAGATTTTCGTTGACCGGGAAGTGAAAGGAGCGTGGCTCAAGTGAGGGGGAAAAGGAAAAACAGCGGGCGGGGGATCGCGATAACAAATACAGGACAAGATGTCAGGATCTAGAAAAAGACGCGAGTTTGGCGACAAACAACCCCTCCGTTCGGCTCTCATGGTCTGTTGGACGTTTTGTTATATGGCACTTGATTTTATGTGAATTGTCCTTGACAGACTCTTCGTTTCTCGGAGGGGGAAAGGATTTTGCCCGAAAAGCAACTACTGCAAAGTCGTTGTATTATTTTAATCGGTCGGCCACTTTGTGTTTCCAGGAAAGACGGATAGCCTCACGGCACCATACGGTTTGGTTTTATTTCTGCTGATGCTTTATCACGTTTGTACATTCGAGTTGTTTATGTTGTCTCTGCTATTTGTTGTCATTCGGGTAGAGAGAACGAGAGCCGTAGCGATATGGTCTCGGGTGATGTTTAAGGGTGTTCTGGAGACTGGAGGAAAGAGAAAAGCCAGGTCCTAAATCAAAAGGTACTGGAGGAGACGATGACAAGCAAAACGGAGTGAGCGAGCTCAGGGCTTCGAGATGAGGATCATGGCAAAGGATGCGGGGTTGATTCTGAAGATTCCTTTCACTTTTGTTGTTCTTTTGCCTACGTACTCGAGTACTCATCGCAATGGTCGAATCCAATAGGGTGATGACCATGTATAAACAGATATATTGTTGTGAATTTGATCGAGATGTGTACGTGATGTCATATGGTTTTTCAATTGAAGGTCACTTTATGCTGAGAAGACATGTGTGTGCCTGTATACTCCGTCCCATCCCATCCCATCCCATCCTGTCTTGTCGAGCACATCTCTCTCTCTCTCTCTCTCCCTCTCTCTGTCTCTCTCTCTCGGGACTGGGACTCGGTGGTTAGGTACCTACCTAGGCTCTTGCTTCCGCTGTGCCCAGCTAATGATTGGTTTGTCACCGACGCAAGTCCAGACGGAGGGGGCCAAACGAGCCAATGAGTCGGGTGGCTCTAGATTCAAAGGACCTACCAGCAGACATCACCTTAATGTTGGCACTGACTGTAGGTAGGTACCTACTGAATGCCCTGGGTTTATGTGATCATTGTGATGCACTTAAAAGCACCAACCTACTAGTATTTACTAGGCACATAGCTCATGGATTTACCGACTGGGGGACGGAGTTTGGAATCTGTGGTTGATTACGACTGTACTACACTGAGGTAAAGAGTAAGCGGAGATGCACAAAACTGGAGAGGGGACGAGGAGGAGACAAGAGGACAAGCTGAGAGAGAACGGCTCAGGCCAAGTCAAGTCAAGCCAAGCCAAGCCAAGCAGTGACGGGACAAGTTAGCAGTTAGGCAGGCTAGGGGCCAGGCAGGGAACAGGCCTCTCCGAGGGGGCTTCTACAGTATGGACTGAACACAACGGTCTTGTTAGGGGAGTGGACAAGCAACGGATGCGAGGTCATCGAGTGTCACCCGAAGACTCCCGGCAGATACCGTTGAGATTTACCAGGGTATTCAGTGAGAGTGGGAGGGAGTAGGTACAGTAATAGGGCAGAACAATTTTGAATTTTGAGGATGATATACGTCGGTACGACATGGGCATTCGTTCAGTTAGATTGTAGCTATGTAGGTAGGTATGTACCCGAGAAGACTGAGAGTTTGGGGGACGGAAGCGGGAAAGGCGTTTACAGTAGCAAGGTTTTGGGGACTGAAGGGGCATTACAGCAGAGGCTAGGCTCACCCAAGGGACAGAAACGGTGTTTGACTTTGGCCGATTGACGGTTGAATAAGAGAGGACAAGAAGAGGGAAGGGACTCGAGGGCATGTGATGGGATGTGATGTGATGTGATGGGTTGGAATGTCCGGGGCTTTAGATTAACCGGCATCATCTGGCCAAGCATCACCCTCCCGCCTTCATCGTATCGCTCCTTTTCGCACTTGTCTTTTTGAGCTTTCGGATTAGCCGTTAAAATGATTTCGCTCGCAATCGCTTTGCTCCTGCTTTGTCTTTTGTACTCTGGCTGGCGGTCGCGATCTC